>NW_027395843.1:0-22588 GCF_047715665.1 Aspergillus karnatakaensis | reverse complement strand
AAAAAAAAAAAAAAAGAAACAACAAACCTTATCATGCCCCCCATACCCATCAAACCGCACCCTCTCCCCATTAACACTCAAATCCACGCTCGCAATCGCATCCGGCAACACACTCACCCAACCCACACCCCCAGCCCTCCCCGCAGCACCCACCCCATCAAACCCCAGTCCCAAACTACGACTGAAATTCCCTGGAATCGAAAAAACCGAATGACTCCCCGAAATCCGCTCCAGACTAATCCGCCCATTAATCCTAACCCCCGTCCCATCCCACGGCTCCTCCGCCTTCCCACCAACTTCAATCTCGACATCAAACCCTTCCTCCGAACCCATCCACACGCCGCCGCCGGTCCAGAGGGCGATACTCGAGTCCCCCGAGCCACTGACGCGCGCATGCGAGATCGGCTGGATGTGTTTGAAGACTTTCCCGTCGGGGAAGGTTATGGAGATGTGTGTCCAAAGGGCCTGATTCGTTTCTGCTTCTGCATTTACATTGCCGTTGCCATTGCCATTGCCATTTCCAGTTCCAGGTAGAGCCGACGCATTCACCAACTCCAGCGGATACCCCAGCGGCCCGGCATTTGAGAAGGTGACTGCGACGGAGGCGTTGGGGTTCTCGGCTGAGACGGCGTCGAAGGACCACCAGTCGAAGGAGGAGGTGTTTGCGCGGAGAGCTTGGGGGCGTCGAGGTCGGATTGGTCGAGGCTTGGGGTGAGGAAGTCGGCGGTTATGGGGGTTTGTGGTGGGGGGAGGGTTGGGGGGAGGGTTAGGGCGTAGCGGGCGGAGGTTGGGACTGCGGATAGGAGGAATAGGGTTGGGATGAGCATTGTGGGTGTTTAGTTGTTGTTGTTGTTGTGGGGTAGAAGGAAAGAGAGAGGTGTGTGGGTGGTGGTGGTGGTGGTGGTGGAGGGTGAGGGTAGGGGTTTATATTGTATATCTATATAGAGGTGAGAAGGAAACAAAACGGGGAAGTAGAAATAAAGTAATGTAGTGCAGGAGGTCATACATACAGTGTGATAGTGGGAAGTAGTGTAAAACAGTCCGTTCCGTTACAGTCACACAGCACAAGAGAAGTAACGTGAACATACATAACCCCTAAATGAAATAAATGCCGGTGCTACAGATACAGGGGTGACAACAGGCTGCAGACGACGCAGATGTAGACAGCAACGAAATCGAATGGAATGGAACGAAACGAAACGAAACGAATGAACGGAGATGACAGACAACACCAAACACCTAACGAACCTATCCTATCCAATCCAATCAGTTCAATCGCCCAGTACCATAACTATGTAAACAAGCTCAGTTCCACGTGTGGAATCAATCAATCAATCAGTCCTTCTTCAATCAACAGAGATAATAACGCCGAATAAACATGCCATGCCATCGCCAGCCATTGCTATCGCTTTCGCATCAGAGCAGAAACAGGGGGAAGGACAGGGCACCCCTGCTTCGTGTACCCGTCTAGTCTCGTGTCCAGCCGGTTGAGTCGTTCGAGACTCTTCTTGCGCCGTGGGTGAAATTCTCCGGTTAAGCGCCGCGCGGGTAGGAGCCGGTTGTTTGGTCGTTGAGCGACCTGTATGTAGTACCGGTTCGATTTTCGGTGAGCGGTCAAGTTCAGTGAGCGAGTTGTTTCGTCTGGTTTGTCAGGTGAAGAGAAGACGTGAGTGACGGATTAGTGCTCTCCGTCTTCGAGCTTCACCTCCGGCTTGACCGGTTTCGCTTCGAGTTCGTCCTTGCAGCCCTTCACCAGTTGATGTCGCTGTTGGAGTTAGCATGTGGTCAGACAAGAGGGAATCAAGGTGGCTACCTTCAATGCATCCTTCCGTGAGAACTGCTTGTCGCAGTTGTGGCAAGGATACGGTTTCACCGCCAGGTGGATCCGGCTGTGTCGCTTCAGGTCGTGATTGCGATTGAAGCTCTGCGGGCATTTGTCGCACTTGAACGGCCGGTCATTCGCCGGCCCCGGTCCATGGAGGCCATGAGGGGGGTGCCCGCCATACATCTGCTGCATGCTGGCCACATGTCCGCTGTTGAAACCTGGGAGAAGACCCGATTGCAACGGCCCCATCAGTGACATTTGCCCTCCTGGACTGTGGACATTCGACATCACCGGTCCTGTCATCGCTGGCAGCGAATATGAGGGCCACGGATGGCGCTGATAACTGAGCGCGGGCGGTGGATTTGACGCGACTCGTGGTGGATGGTGCATTGCCAACGGTGGTGGTGGCCCTCCGTATGGCTGATACGAGCCTGATGGGCTGGATAACTGCTGAACACCCCCGTACGCCGGTGCGGATGAGGACTTCGCCATGTACGGGTCATTCGACGGAAGAGAAGGGTGAGGGGACGCGCTGAGCATCGGGTGCGCCATTGCCGGATGTGTTGGCGCGGCCGTGCCTAGCTGCTGGTGGAATGGTGGAAGCTGGTTCATGTCGTATGCAGGTTGAATCGGGTCGGCGCCGGGGGTCGAGGTCGCCGGGTTACGATGGAAAGTCGGGTTGAAAGAGGGTGAAAAGGGATCTCGGTTTGAATAGGAGGAGCCGATGCCGGGTGTCCACGACGGCTGACGGCCACTGCTGTATGAGCCTTGCGAGGCCCAATACGATGTAAGCTCCGGCGAAGCAGAAACCGGAGTGGTCGCTACCGCCGACGGGTGCGTCGTCGGGGCTGTGGTCGCCGTCGCTCCAGCACCATCGGCTTGCGTCGTCTGGCTGATGAGGCTGTTGACACTGGCTGGAGGCGGAAGCGGGAGATGCGGGTGCTGCAGCGGGTGCGACTGCAGCGGGTACTTGAGTGGTGCCGGGGTGAAAGTTGGCGCCGGCAGCTCAAACTGCGGCAGCGGCGGAGCAGCAGGACGACGGGCAGTCAGAGGCTGTTGAACCTCCAGGCCCGTCCCCATACCGGGGGGGATGGCGAGAGTGGCCAGGTTGGCGGTGGTGGTGGTGTCGTCTCTGGGTAAGACTGGCGGAGCGACAGCCAAGCCGGCCGAGAGGGTGGTTTGAGCCGGGGGGAACGCGAATTGGTCGGGTCCCAGCGGCCAGAATCGATTGCCAGACAGGGCCCCAGTGAGATCAGGAGGATCCAGGGCGAGTGGGATCGCAGCGCGCGATCTCTACGAGCAGTAAAAGATCGCCGGCAGGAGAGGCAGATTTGATTGATGGCCAGAGAGAGATGGGCGGCGGGTGGGGGAGATCTCAGCTTGGACTAACAACAGACATACCCACGCGGGACTGGAGTCAACACGAGTTACCAGCGGATGATAGGAGAGAAATCGAGTCAGGACAAAGACATGGCCTAGGGGGGGCGAGCGCGGTTCTCGCGTCTGGAGGCTGGACAAAGAGTCGCAGTCAGACGGGGATAGCCATGGAGGGAGGAGTGTTTGTTGTCGGAGGGCGAGGGAGCGAAAGAGAAGAGGAGGAGAGCGGTAAGAAAGAAAGACGACAGCAGAAGCAGAACAAAACGGAACAGACAAGAGACAGAGAAATACGAGAGAGACGAGTAAGAAGGTATTAATGAAGATGTTGATAGCAGAGTCGGTTGAGGCCTGGCCAACGCGGGGGGAAAAATGGGAAGAAAAAGGAGGAAAGGAGCAAAAGAAGGAAAAAGAAACGAGAGGAGCTAAGATGTCCGATAGTCTTCTGTCTTTCTCTGGCAAAAAAAGAATCGCTTTTGTTCACCAGATTGCCAGCTGCAGGAGTAGGAGTAGTTCTTTCAGATTTATTATTATATTCCCTTTCTCTCTCTCTCTCTTATTTATACCGATGATCAGCTCGGCAACGTGGTTGACAGGGAAGGCCAGGTCCACCCATACAATAGTTACTGTACTGTACTTCTCAGTCCTCAGTCCTCAGTCCTCAGTCCTCAGTCTCCTGCAGTCTCCAACTTTCTACCTTCATACCATACTTTAAGAGTCGCAACAGAAACAAAAGGAGTACCTAGGATGCCCTTGCGTGGGTTGTGGATGCATGACAGCTGGGAGGAGATCGATCAGACAACCAGAACTCAAATGCGCTCGTATCCGTGGCACAGACTCAACCGGACCATAATCATCACAACAATAATCTGAATAATAATCAGGGTAATAATATAATAATATAATGAGACAGTAATAATAAGAGGAGATGAAAATGTGAGACTGCGAGAGAGAAAAGCAAGCGACGAGAGAGTCTCTCAGTCTCTGGTCACCTGCAAATTCTCTGCTCCGGCCGTCAGGTGTCTGGACTCGAGTGGGCCGCTCTGTCCAATCAAGTCCTTACAGACTAGCTATATCCAGCTAGAGCAGATCTCCTGATTGGCGATGGTGCATGATTTGTCTTTTGCTCGGAAAAATGCGGGCCTCTTGGGGTCTCTCCCTCTTCACCAAAATAGACGAGGCCAGGATAGTCCACCTCCAACTCCAACTCCTCTCGATCGATCGAAGAACGAGAGTTTGCTCCCAACGGCTCAAAGCCAAACGGTCACCACCACAACCACAATTCAACCTGACAAGAAGGCTGCTGCCGGCCCAGCCTGTCGGTGCTCCTGTGGGTCAAGTGGCGGTCATGACAGCAGACAGTCCGAGCCGAAATCGGACCAGTCATCACTCAGGAAATACCAGCGAGACATTTTTACTCGTCGCCGCCTTCTGCATGGATGGTTTGGTTTGCCTGATCTCTCGACCCCTATTCTTGTCCTTGTCCTTGTTCCTCTTGTCTGAAAGACTGGTCATCTTGGGCACTAGCCGAACTCTCGCTGGATTGGGATTGGGATTTTCCCTTTTGTGTTCCATCCCAGTCCAGGCTTTGGAGAAGAGGAATGCCCTCAGCCAGCCAGCCAGCCCATCACAGCTCCCACCCCTTCTTTGTTCGATGAGCGAGAACAAAGAAACAAAACTCTGCTGGGTCCAATTCTTCAGCTCCCTCCCGATCGCATTCCACCTCAAGGGTCTAGACTTTGTGCAGAATGGGCCAATGGCCTAGACTCCTGCATTCCAGGGCCGCAGCTGCCATGGCGCTGTGGCTGCGCTGCCGTGGCGTCCTCATGGGTAGTTTATTTGAGAATCGTGTACTTTTCTTCCTAGTCTGTAGTCTATTCAGCATTGGCTCTATCCACGGCCGGTAAGGCTGTGACTGGACGATCGTGCGGGAGGTAAGGGTGAGCCCGAGGGTCTTTACGGGTAACGGAGTGTATATATATATTTGCTACTCCTGTCACGAGGGAATACATGCGTCTAGTAAGTAGAGTTTGATTCTTGCAAACCCCAGAAGTACATTCGGGGTCACAATATGAATGAAATACATCGTATGCGTATTCATCTCCTATCAATGGATTAATTAGTGATATAGGCATGTAGTTGGAGATCATGTAACCGACCCGAGATGACGTCGATCTTGCGGGGTCCGGCTAAGTCTTCATCACCACCTCCAGCTCTCTCATCTCCTCAAACCTCAATCTACCTTCTGTGCTTCATCTTCATCACTATCTCCATCTCCATCCATCGCTCAATCAATTGTACGTCTCTTTCCAATGTTCTCCCGTCAGTTTCTAACCTACCCCCTCCGTAGGTCCATCCTCAGCTCACTCCGCCAACCCCGCTCGATCCCCCGACTCCAACTCCAACGACCATTCCATCACTCAACCCCAACAATGTCTGGCGTTAGCAAAGCCTGTTGCTCGTGCGTCTACAGCCCATGATCGCAGACCATTATAGCCGCAGCAGCTAACAGCCCCCAGCATCCCCCCTATCCAGGCCAAGGACTACCAGGCCAAGGGCGAGTACAAGACCATCAACGGCCTGAAGACCTGTACATCCCCCCGAATCCATCTTCATCATCAATATCTAACAGCAACAGACGTCACCGGCCCTGAAACAGCCACCAAAGCCATCCTCGTCATTTACGGTACCTCCACACCCCACACCCTCCCCAGATCAAAAACAAACTCCACAAACCCACCAACTAACACCCCTAACAACAGACATCTTCGGCTTCTTCCCCCAAACCCTACAAGGCGCCGACATCCTCTCCACCTCCTCGTCCCAGAAATACCGCGTCTTCATCCCAGACTTCTTCGAAGGCTCCCCCGCAGACATAACCTGGTTCCCGCCGCAAACGGACGACCACAAGTCCAAGCTCGGCAACTTCTTCAACACAAAAGCCGCACCCCCGCAAACCCTCTCCAAGATCCCCGGCGTCGTCACCGAAGCCAACAACCTCGCCCCCGGCCCGCGCTTCGATTCCTGGAGTATCCTGGGATTCTGCTGGGGCGGCAAGATCGCCACGCTAGTCTCGAACGAGTCCTCGAACAAGACCTTCTCTGCAGCCGTGCAGTGCCACCCGGCGATGCTGGACCCGGAGGACGCAAAGGAGGTGAATGTGCCGATGGCGGTGTTGGCGTCGAAGGACGAGAACGCGGACGACGTGAGCAAGTTCGGGGCGAATCTGCGCAAGGAGCATTACGTTGAGACGTTCCCGGACCAGATCCATGGGTGGATGGCGGCGAGGAGCGATTTGGCGGATGAGAGGGTGAGGGGCGAGTATGAGAGGGGGTATAAGACTGTGCTTGGGTTTTTGGAGAAGCATGCTTAGTGGGTTTCTGTTGGGGCTTTTCGGTGTGAGCTGTGAATTATGGTGTATGTCTCGTATGACTTCTATGTAGGTGATGTGGAGATAGTTGGTCCTGCAGAATGGATGACTAGAGCTGCGTGAGACGGGCTGCAAGTGTCCGGATTGTAACCGGTAATGCTTAACTAAAAATATACCTCACCTGCATACTCCGCAGTCTTAGTCTGAAGAGACTGAAAGTAGTACCAGGTTCAACTCGAACAGGGAACCTAATTAGTGCGACCTCTTGCCTCAAGCACATCAAGCGGAAAAAAAAGTCGACATGTTAGTACTCTACAGCACTACTCACGCCCAACGATCAGGGTCGCTCCTACCTGTGGACAGCATTCGCCATCCTGTTCATTGCCAGGCACAGTCGCTTAGAAATACAATGCTTCAATTACTAGAAAGCAGGGGCGATGCACTTTGCTCCTCCCGGTATGTATACGGTGACCCCATGGTACTTTCCATAATGGGGACTGTGAGTCCGTAGACAGGTGCGATGGACGATGTGTCGGTCGCACCTCCCTACTTGCGCCGGTCAAAACGGAGGCAGGCGCGACGCACCGCTCCTGCCTATGTAGGTATGCCCTGTCGTGCCTTTCTGACCAGGACGAGGTCCCGCACGGCAGGTGCGATGAACCGAACGTCAGTCGTTCCTTCCTTTCTTTCGCGATCGATTTTACGGTAACATTCCTAGATCAGGAAGGAACGACCCCCAATTTTGGAAGGTTTAAAAGGTCAGGCAGGTGCGACAAGAATTGGTACCTGCAGGTGGCGGCGTCAAGATAAAGGTTAACTTCTGGAACGAGCCAGCGCACATGAACCATGCTGTGGAAGAAGCCCCAACCAGTCGATCAGAAAGGTTGTTCTAGCTCTCCTCCACACCCCCAGAATCGAGCCCATGTTGGTAGATTAGGGTATGCAGCGTTGCAAACCTTATCATGTGGAGCCCACTCTAGACGTCATTGTAACTCTATCACATCCGGGGTAACCTAACCTTTCCCAGTCCACCGGGCCAGACCTACCTGCAAAGTCCCTCGATTCTACCATAGAACCTGCCTTTAGCAAACCAGCCAAGACGGTGATCTCCGTGAGAAAATGGCAGCCTTTTTTGGGCGTCGGCATTCCGTTGCGGGGGGTTCGGCAGGTGAGGAGAGTATTCTTTCGCGACGGACGCTTCGGCGGCGGTCGTCTGCGCCAAATTTGCAGGGTAAGGAAGGGCGGTTTCAGGCGAGGGTTCGCGAGTTTTTCCGGAAGCATTGGGGAGGCGAAAGGGTGAGTTGCCGTCTGAAATGCCAGTGTTCGAGGTATGCAAAAGTCTGACTGGGTGTAGGGACAACAATCGACGCCCAAACCAACACGGAAAGTTCCTATTCGCACACGTAGCGACCACCATAGCAATAGTCGCAGCGAGGCGGCAGAAATGGACATCGGCTGCGAATCGCCGTCCGAATACGAGCTGACCAGACGCGATATCGAGATGATCTTTTCTGGGGCGCCGTACTTCCTCCTTGAGAAAGGAAAGCAAGCGGAGTGGTATCCGCACGTCATCTTTCCTTTTGACGACCATGACCCTTCGATACAAAGCCTCTGGGACAGACGCCGCCTCCCGTATTCCTCGTACACCTTGTCTACACTTCACGCGCATCTTCCGGTTCCCAAAGGCTGGCTGATCGAAGGGGATACGCCGGTGCAGCTCGACAGCTGGCGACAAACTGGCTCACCGAGAAGGGCAAGTCTTGATCTAGGCATGTACGAGACGCCGAACATGCTCTCACTAAATGGCAAAGAGCCTGGGTCGGTCGGGTTTCATTATTTCCTGGAGATGCCGGTGGCGGATTCCATCCGGTTCATCGGGCCTGCAAAGGCGAGCGCCGAGGCTGACTTCTTAAGGCTCTCAAGTCTACCGGCCATGAATGCGGAAGATCTGATAAAGCATCACAAAGAGCCATACGGTTTATGTATGGATGGTACCGTGCATGACAGAAAGAAGCTTCTCCTTGACGGTCCGAACGCTTGGAAGAGAATAGGGGTTCGCAACGTCGACTTAGCGCATCTGATGACCCGCATGCAGACGTTAAAAGATCTCCGTCATGAGATCTTGCATGGTGAAGCGACAAAGACACTTCTTGACCTGGAAGGGGTCATGGACCTATACAGCGGACTGTTTAACAACTTCCTGTATCCGCCACCGCGGTATCTGACAGTCGAGGGCGAAGACCCGCACAGCATCCAGTGTCAAATAAAAGCGCTGACCGCTGTATTGGCCACACCGGGGGCATGGTTCGACTTTAGTCTGCCAGAGTGGCGCATGCGAATCGGACAAATCCTTTGGGAACGGCCCCCGCACGGCGATGGCGACTTCATCAATCCCCAAACTAATGGCAAGCCTTGGGTTTGTTCCGGCTTGGATCGCAAGTGGTTCCTTGTTCAGATGATATTAGCCGCTGAATTGCTTCTACGGCTCGATGCAACTGTAAGAGTTGGTCTCTTGCGTGCCTCGCATGACCTGCAAATCTCGACACGGGATATCCGGGATTTCAAGCAGCTGCGAACTGCAAAAGTCAACTGGGATATGGTTGCAGTCCGACGCCTGATGGACAGTTTCAACTTTGAGTATGATGTCCGAGACTTTCAACTCGAAGATGCAAGCAACGACGACCTGGCATGCCGGACGAAGGAGAATGAATCAGCATGGGCGTGCGATCTGATACCCGAGCACGTGGATCGGCAGCTACAAGGGCTATTACTGTTCGCAGAGAGCATTGGCTGGGTCCAAATTGCAGAATTGAAGGAGTATATTCATTCCATCTGTCAGAATGGAACGTCCGATGAGGTCAGACATGCGTATAATCGGCCTCTTCAGAATAACCCTGCCGGCTATCGACAGTCTGGCAACGTCATGTATAGCAGAAGCGAAACATACAGACCGCTGTTGTTGCGACAGTTTGACCACAATACCGACTTCAGATCACTCGGTGGCTGGTTGACTCGTACCTGGCTCTCTGGTCTCGTTCTTCCCGGGGCAGGTATATCCCATCTGCTCATGGCATGCCTATTGGAGACTGATGCGGATGCTTTGCTCACCCTAGGACCATTTGCGAATCTGTTTGGGGGTTTCTCGTACGGAGGGAGAAGTTGGTGGAGCCAAGAATGCATCGTCAATCGAGTACTCGCGAGTCTTCCTGGTACAGACACATGTATGGGGTGGATGGGGACTGACATTCGGCCAAAGGGGGCGGAAACATCGAAATCGTTGAATAACACATGGTTCGAGGTCGATGCCATGAATCCTCCCGCCTGTCCAGGAGGGCCGCGCATCAAGCAAGGGAAGAAAATATCTCTCAAATCGACACCCGTTGGGCTCGGCGATTTGACCAGCGCAGCATTTTCGTTGCCCACAGATATTCAAGACGACCGTTTCTCGAACATACAAATCGAGTTCCAATCTCTAGTTTTTGATACTATACCGCAAAAACTGCATGTCAGCAAACATGCCTTATCCGTAAAGGCAACCATGCTTTTCTCTCTACGCTCAGGCAAGAAAACGCCCAAGAGGATCTCGTTCCCGCTCGCACATAACGTACAATTTATTTCGTCGCATGAATGTCGCCCCCCAGGTGGTTTGACAATGTACTCTGCGCCAAATAAACATCAAAACCGCTCAGCGCGAAGGCAGTCGGCTCGTCTCCCAGGACATCCTCTCCATCGTTCATATGCGTATGAGATAATCCACGTGGACGCTCTCCCGGAGAAGGCAGCATCCGAGAGCCGCGCGGCGAATGTGGAGTTCTATCGGTCTCTCATGTGGCACAAGATCATGGTGTTAGACGCGCGGGGCGGGCCCGAGCATGAAGCTTTTGCTAGGGCATGGTGTGCATCAATTGGATACCATGCCGTTATCGGCCGAATTGGAAGAACCTGCCTCGCGTGCTGCATCCGGGAAGCCCGAGCCGTTAAGGTCCGGGTGGTTATCCGAGTCGGTGACGAGGGTTCGAGCCGACCCTCTTCCAAGGTCAGTTCAAGAATCAGCATCGCGCTGGGTGAGACAGCAGTGCACACGAGTCATCCGCACTGATTCGTCACGGAGGATTCGGCCGTTGAGTTCGGTCAAGAGTTTCACATAGACGTTGCCACAGTTTCGAGTCATGAGCTTGCCATTGTATGAAATCAACCCACAAATTTCCCCACAGTCACGGTGACATCTTCAGCCAAAAAAAGTATGACATGATGTGTAAGCAGTATAAGCACATGGAGACTAGCCCGAGATAGATCGAGCGCCGAGGTGAGGAACGCCCGTGGAACTTGTCAAGAAAACGAAATTTCCGAGGTCACTGGGGCATGATTCAGGTCAGCTATAGGCTTTATACTATATAGCTCCAAAGGGAACAAGGATCTCGAACCTGGGGAGACGAACCGGGTTGAGCAAAGGCTCTCGCGTTGGCATTATTATTGGCAAGGACGCGTAAGATTTTGGTTGAGTAAGCCTGGAGAGAGTGGATCATCCGACAAGCGATAGATGAAGGTGAAACAGACCGGCGATGCCGAGCAGGAGGCGCCGAGTAGGGATAAACGATGACAGCGATGGTCCATGGAGGAGGAAGAGGAGGAGGATTAGGAGCGTTGTGGTGGTGAGGAGAGGAGGAGGGGAGGAGAAGTTCACTTCGGGCGGACCCTGGAAAGGGAAACCCCTGCGAGCGGCGTGCTTCACTCCAAGACCAATTGAAGGATCCTACCAACACCACGGAGATTATTTTCTTCTTCGGGCTCTTGGACTGCACCAGCAGTCAAGCAGCAGTGTTATCAGATTTCTGGCATAATTTCCACTGTCCAACTGCCCACTGTGCCCAGCCCACGACCGTTGAGATTTAATCTCAAGAACGGCACCGCTGCGGATCCCCGATGGGTGGGCAGTAGTGGGCACGAACGAACTGCTTAGGCAAGTTCTTCCAGCTTCATTTGCTGCATCTGGATTGGACAAAACATTGCGAGTACTAGTAGTTGCCTCGCGTTTAGATTGCTTCTATTGCTACTAACGACTATGATAGTCGCGCTTCGCTTGAACCCGTGTTCGTTGACTCGGGCGTTTCTCGACACGAGATGAGCATTCAACAAACACCAGCGACCATAGAATTCCCAACGTGACGGACTGAAGATTTTTTTTTTTGCTTTTTTGTGCACGTGGGGAAGTTTGCTTTTTCCAGAGATCGCCTACGAAGCAGATCTCCTGAGCGCTTGCATGCTGCAGGCTGCAGTCTCAGGTCCGCAGATGCCGATTATGCAAACACGTCCGTACGGAGTATAACCAAGTTACTAATTCGTACCTACTCCGCAGCATCCGAGAAACAATGGGAGCTTGGCAGGGCATTACTCAATCGACAGTTCTCGGCCTTGTGAACGTCGAACCTGAGAAAGGCGAACACAAGGCGACTCCGGGGGAGTGGTATTTTTCGGTTAGGTTACTCCAGTATGGGGACTTGGACGTTGGGCCAGGTCTTCAGGAATCAGCACAGAGCTCCTGCTCCACCGACCTGGGTTTTGGGCCCCAAACGGTCAGCTCGAAGCTTGAAGCTCTCAGAGCGTTTAGCCTTTTACTACTCCGACGGAGCTCAAGAGACTGGCAGAGATACGCGCGAAAGGACCGAGGATTCAGGGTCATCCACGAAAACCAGCCGAGGAAGGGCGTTGCGCGGCTTTTAAACTTCCAGGGATATATACGGAGAAGCGAGGCAGCTTGGCCGGGCACTGGCAGACCCTGGGGCACGAACGCTAAGCGACGCCGGATGCCATGACATGTCGCGTTTTCAGGGTATATATCCGGGATCCGAGCTGCGGCTTGCCAATGACAACCGGATTCCCATGGTCTCCAGACGGAGGGTAGAATGAATATTATTTGCAGGTATAATTAGGTCGGAGTGACATGGCAGCAGCGACTCGTCATCAGAACTCGGGGCTCATTTACCACTCACCATGACGGAGGAGAGACGGGGCTCCAAGTTCCTCGCAGTGTGCACTGCTGAGTGCGAGCGTTCAGGAGGCGAAGTGGTGACTACACTGGCGAGCAGACAAGGCGATGCGGCGATGAAGATCGTCCTGATGATCATTCGCGTGCATTCGTAGACCAAAGGTGACCTTCCAGATTGGCTCTGGAACTTCCCCTTGCAGGCACGCATGCATTGTCGGGCCAAGGCCCACCGGAGCAGCAGTGCAGAAATTGCAGAGAAACATGCCTTCAGCCTGTGTCGTCCTTAATTAAACCTTCCTGGGCCCACCTTTCTGACAGCTCGTCAAAAATGTTTGAAGACGAGGGGCTTGAGGGTTGAGGACTGTCGAGGACTCGAAAGACGAGAAGACTGGCTGGTAAGAGTGTCGCACATTGACAGCTCCAGGATCTTCTTTAAGAGCATCTGTAGTTAAGGTTTCATGAAGAACATCTACTACGGAGTACTATCTGTTCAAAACTTCAAATAGCAGATGGATTGCATCAGAAGAAGCCAAGTGGGGAGCTGACGAGTGCAGCCTTCGAGAAGGACCACAGACTTTTCGAGGGTCTGTTTCATCTTCACGCTAGTCCCGATTTGAATACGCTAGTCTAAGTGAAGAAAGTCCTGCTTCGCGCTGAGCCGACAATTGGCTACCTAAGATGAAGGCTGGTCCACTGCTGGTACCCAATCACAACCATGGGGTCTATTGGTCCAAAATCCGAAGAAGCATGCAACTCAAGACTCCTAACTCTCAGTCTCCGAATCCTGTCAGGCCTGAGAGGTAAGACTATTACGGCAGTACGACTCTGTGTCGACTCGACACCGGAGCGTATTCCCTCCCAGTCGCCCTCCGAGGTCAGGAACTCAAGACTCAAGAGATGATGACATTCAGCCCTCCGAAGCACCTTCACAGTTCAGGGACGCCCCCACCCCCGCTAGTCTCAATGCAGCTGCCTGTCACAGATCTGGTTCCATGGATGCTCTGCTTTGGAGGAGCATCCTAATAATGGATAATACCCGAGTGCCTGAGAGTGAGAGCTGGCCAGTTGGACTCCTTGCATCCTATGACTACCCCTACGACTCTCAGAGTACTGTAGTACAGAGAATCGCCATCAGGTAGCAACGTTGATAGATCACTTCAAGCCCTATCACAGGTCCAAGTAGAGTTCAACCCAACTGATATCTATCAGAATGTTAGAAATCATGGCCGAAACTGGGTCGACGGTGTATACTCCGTAGGTACTCGCGGCAATCCCTTTGGGGGAGATAGGAATCTGGATAACCCGGACACCTAAAAATTACCTCATCTTAGGCGTTTCATCTTATACTTAGCCAGACTTGTCCTTTAGTTAACTGCCGCCCCAATGCCACCCTCGCCGTATCCCACTATTTCGTATTCTGGGACACCTTTTCTGCTGCGATCTAGAAGGCTTGGGTTTGGAGAATTGATAACTGCAGAAGAAGGCCGGAGTAGTAACAACCAGTGCAGTGCTACTTGCTGTTGGTTGCCGACGGCAATATCCAAGATGCAGGTACTCGACGCTCATACCACCATCCACTTGTAGTTCTTGTCGCTTGATGTCATTTAACAGCCTGATTTCTCCATTCTTTTTGCGTATTTTATTTTCTTATTTTAGGCGAAGGTGTAATTTTCTACCTGATGCCCACCCCAAAAGCCCCTTTCCCAAGAGGCCGATAGCAGCAGCCAGTCGGTCCCTCAGCATTGGAGAGTGGGAAAAAAAAAACAAAATAAGAAGACTAATCTTAAAGTAGAATATAAGGCATTATTGTAGTTCGACAGTCGATGTCGCCAGATCTGAGTCTAAGTCGAGAAAGGCACGAAACTCCCGAGCTCTCTCTTTCTCAATCTCGAGTGTCTCTCCAGCTCTCTCTCTCTCTTATCCATTCCATCCACCCTCCTTTCCTATGGACTCTTGGCTTTCGGTCCTAATTTATCTTTATTTTTCCGATTTATTATTGTCCTGTCAATGTTTCATTCCCGTGGTGCTTGCTTGTTTCCACTCTGACGACTATTAACTAGCATTGTCTTCCCACTCCCATACACCATACTTTCTTCTTCCTAATCTTCGTCACTGGCTCTGCTCTCTCTCTCTCTCTCTCTCTCTCTCTCTCTGCCACTCTCTTCTCCTTCCTCTTACACCCCCATTCTGTTCAGTTCTTTCATTCCTTTTTATCTTAATTTATATTCACCGGGGTTCCCACGTCAGCTCACCTGTGGCTGAATTTCTCTGACGCGCGCTCCGAGGGAAGCTGCAGTGAATTCTGCTTCACGACGACACGACCACCACGATATTAATCTCAAAAATAGACAGCTTCTGTTTGATTAGGGCCGGGCCTTGGGTTAATTGGATTGAAACAACTATCGACCCCTCGATCTGGTCGTTCCATCCATTCAGGCGACCCCGATTTTCTCCTGCTTTGTCGGAAGTGTGGAGTACCACCACTGAAACCACTGCTGGAGAGACGTACCACTATTGCGCCCAACTCATACTGCGCGAATAATTGTCTTCTTTCAGCCCTTCGGTGCGGACTTTCCGTGATACAACTCTGCTCTTACGACTACCTTTACCAGTCATCTTCTGCGTGGCCGATTCTTGCTTGCCCGCGCATCCACATCTCACACGATCTACCAGCTTCACCACTTTTCCGCGTCTGTTGATCCCTGGTGCTTTGTGTGCCTGCGATTCTAGGCCGGTTTACCTGCTCCATTACTGCTGGAAAGAATGACTGCGGTTGTTGAGTGTATGACCTCCGTTGCCATCACACAAACCGTCACTATGGACCCCTCATCTGCCGATAAGAAGCGCAACAAGCTAGGATACCACCGAACATCTGTCGCGTGCGGTTAGTCTTCTCCTTCTCGATGCACTTTTTCGAGCTCTTACTCATACCATCTCGATAGTCCACTGCCGACGGCGCAAAATCCGGTGTCTCGTTGCGGCAGACGACGCCCAGGGGCGATGCGAAAACTGCATTCGGCTACGGAAAGAGTGTCAGTTCTTCCCGGTAGACCAGCAGCCGCCGATTGAGAAAAAGTCTCGACCCAGCTCGCGCATAGAGACGATCTCAACCGACCCGTCGACAGCCTCTTCGTCGCCGCCTACAGTCACAGGAGAGTCATCCGAGGTGTTCTACCCCTACCAACCTATGCCATTGGGATCCGGCCAAGAAGTAACTTTCAACCCCGGAGCATACCCTGGAAACCCAATGGCACAGTTCGCGCCAGGTGAGTCGGTCAAAGAAGAGGGCCAGAAACCTATTTAACAATAGCAGACACCCAACCGCCAATGGATCCATCTGTCCCCTGGGACGAGTTCACCACCCTCCCCTCAGACCCAAACATGCTTGCAAACATGTCCGCAGCAGCAGGAAAACCAACCATGGTCAACATTCCGCCCAACGTTTGGAGCCAACCCGCAACTCCCATCGCCGCTATGCCTCCAAACCCCTCTCTCACGGGCCCACCCACAGTCCCCTCGCAACAGATTCAACAACCACTTAGCCCTGCGTCACCTTACGCAGTCCAGCCTGACGGCTCCCTGTGGCAAATTCCCCCACAACGCTCAATGACCTTCCCCGCGCAACAAAACATGGCGTCACCATACCCCGCCGGCGGGTTTCCGCAGCAGATACCTCCAGACTTGAAACGCCGAATGACGAGTCCCGGTCAGGGATACCCGCCTGTGCCTATGAACCCACAGAGTCCGCCGGGCGATATGCAGGGAACACCAGTCCAGGTCACCTACGCGCACCAGCCACCGACTATGGGCTACCCGACATGGCAAGACGTGAACGGAATGCAGCCGGTCAACATGGTTCAATACCCGGTATACACAGATGCTTCGGCCCAACAGGCAGCGTACGGCAGTCCGCCAATGGGACACGGACACCCAGGACAACCCCAATAACGAGCATTGACTCATGATAAAAAAAATGAAAAAGACAGGGCACAGCAGGGCAGCGGAGGAAAACCAGGCGTCAACCTTTGAATTTCGATCTCGTTTCCTATTGCGATTCGATTCCTTAATACTTTACATCTCATATATACCCCCGTTCTATTTCTTGCATCTTATCTCTCACCTTTTCTGTTCCATTCGTTTATCCCTCCCCCACATTCTCCCTTTCTCCCTCTCTCTGTGCGTGTCTGATATGGGATTTTCATTGACTTGCACATGCATCACCATACGAGCTAAGCATTAGCGGGCGCAAGGGTTTCAGTCTTGGTTGGTCTTGGGCTTGGGCGGCGGCATCATTCTATTGTTTTCTGTTCTGTTCTAATACACTGTATGCGGATGGCTAGATAGATTTCTTATCTATGACTTTCTCTTTGTGGTACTGGTGTTTGATTACGCGCATTGCATTGACGTCGGACTTTTTATGTATATCATCCAACTACCACTACCATATCAGGCGAATGTTTAAGACATAATAACCCAGTGCGAGGCTGACTGTCACTCGGCACAGAATTTCCGATATCGGCTGAGCTCGCTAGGACATAGACTAGAGTGCTCGTAGGTGGACCAGATAAGCCTCAGATGACATACAACTAGCTTGGAAAATTACCCGTATCTATATCTGTACTCAATCATATTGTCTCTATCCGTTATTGACTTACCATTACCCCCCTTACAGCATGACTTCGCCTTTGCTAGTTCATCTACACAGCTTCACACCATCACGCATGTAAACCCTCTCATTACACCTTCTGATTCGACCAGGTGTTGCCACAGACTGCCTCAGATAAACCATGTCCTCATCCATATCCTGTATCAGAGGATCTCCGGAACAAACCGTGTCTACATCTTCTACGCTGCTCTCTATTCCAGTATCGAAAACAAGTTCCACCACTAGAAAAGACAAAGCATTACAGTCATGAGCATGAGATTCACACAAGAACCTCAGCAGCGATACCTATGACAGAATAATATCTACATAACTCTCCGAAAATACGCGCCTGCACGATCCCATATACCCATATTTATACACCCCCCGGGTCTCTCTGCTAGCTTTCGCAGCCACAGCACTATGCCAAGGTGATGAAGCTCGCAAAGATTATATCGACAATGGTAAGCTGCTAGGGTGGTTTGAGTATACAGTCTTACGGTAGCTCTCCTACCCCGGCAAACACCTCACTATAATGGATACAGCCCTACCTTGCCACGTTTCATCCTTCTTATACCTTCGCTCTTGAGTCTACATCCAGCAGGGTAGCAATCTAGATTCACTTGCCAGCTGGCGTGTAGCGTACTAACCCCATCATACCATTTTGCCATTTTCTATTCGATCTCTTTCCAAGTAACCTTCCAGCCAGATCGAGTATATCGAACCTCCAAGACTTGATCTGGGGACCGGACATTGCATCTCAGGAATCTGGAAATCAAGGCGTACTGCATATCTTGATATGGGTAGTAAACTAAGCCATACCTAGCCTAGAAAGCAACCGTCCTCGACCGATGAACTGACTCAAGCATCACGCATCCATACAATAAGAAAGAGGTAAGGACCCCATAGCAAGCTCCGACCCAGCAGAGGAAGAAAGACCCCAAAAAGCCGAGCAAACTCTAAGATCTATTCTAGCTGCTAGTTATATCAGGAGGCTCTCTGTAGACCAGGGAAGATATATATAAATACGGATACGCAAGCTACCGAGCTACAACAAGCCGATCGCAGGACGTAGAATTTGCCAGATGAGCAAAGACACCAGCACCCAGCTGGCTCTATCTAGTATGTTTTCATCCACAGACCTAGATCTGAATCTAGACCCAGACCAAGACATAGACCAAAAGGCAACATCAACCATATCAAACCAAGCAGCGGCTCCATTCAGAATCCATCGAAGCTGAGATTGAACACCGACCGGACTTGGATTCCCTTGATGCTTGCGGGAAATATGTCTGCGAATTAGGATACACCAGTGGTCTAAGATGCAGACGTACACAGGGGTAGGAGGGGAGGGCGTATATAAATATAGACACATGTATGCTGTCTTTGCCTATGCTGTCTTTGTGTATGCAAGTTAGTACAGAAAGACAGACACGGACGCCGCAGGGCGGAGCAGATTGGGATGCTTCTATTCATTCATATACCCATTCGACCCTGGCTCAGCTTATTTTGATGGTATGTCAGTGACCTAGGGCTTCTGTGGCGGGGCGCTTTGGTCTGTATTTGCTTCGTGCTGCGTGTAGGATGCCGATGGATATTTGGATGCTGTATCCTTTTACAGGGCGTATAGGTGAGCAGCCTGGCACGAGAGCCAGCGGCCAGCGGTAGTAGAGACTGTTCGGGGTGAGAGAAGATATTCATATTCGAGAACAAGGCTCGGTTTCAGGCTTTGAGATATAGAGAATGGTCTAAGGGACAGTCACAACTCATGTAGACGTGGCTTATTATACAGCACTCGCTCGAGCTGGACTCGGGTGATATGGCCTAACTTAAGGGCACGGTTGGGTATAACTAGTGTTCGCCATCTGACATTGTTCTATGTATTCTTATCAAGCTAAATGATAGATGATAACTGCGTAGTAGTGCAGCCGGGCACCAAGTATGAAGCTAGCTCGGGGTTTGATATACTACTTCCCGAACAAGATTAGTACGGTTGCCTCGTTTCACCCCATACAATGGCATTGTCTTCACCACGCCAGATTGAATGGGACGTATGCCGACTTCCTAGGACAGGAAGTCGATGCTTCAAGATGCCTGTCTCAGGCCAGCGAAGCCAGACTAAATCCCGGTTAATGGGAGGAGACGTTCACGAACCAAAGCTCAAACTATCATCTTCTATCGGGAGATGATGGCAGAATCCTAGACAATGGTAGGCAACCCACACCCCACAAGCCAAGTGCGAGCTTATCAAACGGTTTCCATGCTGAAGATACTGCCTTGCAACTCAACAATGGTGCAATCTGGGCTATCAATGGGACCAATGGCGATTGAGTAGAGATTGTGAGAAGGGCTGCGATAACCTCAAGTCGAACCTGCCCAATGGAATATCCCGGGCGTACCTGACCGCACTCAAGTACCCCTGCTTATCTATGTCGAGCAAGGATGTATCATCTGTAACAGCGAATTTAGTCCGCGGAGACGCTAACAGTGCTCAGAGGGTATGATGAGAAGCACGATTGCGATACACGGTCAAAGGGTCGATGGAAAAGGCCCGAAGTCATCGTAGTCTCAATGCGCCCAACGCGAGCGTCCGTTGTGACATGCAGCCGTGAGAACCGAACAGAGGCTCGTCTGGGGTACAGTGTGGAGTCCCCGATTTCGTTCTAGAGAGCGTCGATAGCAATGAGATAGCGAAGCATGCTCGATAATCACGAATTGAATTGGTGAGTACCAGCATGCACGTAATGGAATCCTAGTCGTTGCCTGCAGCAGGGGTCAAACTGTCCACAGAGTGATCTGACGTGGTATCTGCTGTATCTTATCTCGACCGCAACAGCTGGCAAATGAGTGCGTCGCTTTGTAGTTATCTTGATTGTGATATCACGTCTTCGATGACCGATAGTCGGCGTCTGCTCATCATTTGCTGTGCCCCTTCGCTGTGACTGATTAGCGCCGCCTTCTCTGACCGACAATGCAGTACAAAACCCCTGCGGTTCCCATTGGGCTGTTATGGACTGAAGTGAAGCCCTGGGGTGAAAATTCTTCATCTCTTATCGAAGCCTCCTGCGGGGTGGTGAAGAACCGGGTCCATATAAACTCGCTTGACCTCACGCAGTGACTGACGATGGGTTGCTCATGAACTGTTATTCAAGACTTACGAGATGCAGGTCTGTCTCTGGTCTCTGGTATCGCTGCTCCGCCCAGCGCACAATGCAATCTCCTCGGCCGACTCAGCGCCCTTCTTATACAATAAAGTATCACGCATGCTCTACATCTCCACGGCTCCTCCATACCCCAATATCGATCGCATGTATGCCGCCCGGAAAAGTCGTCCATTACGGCGCGTCAGATGATCTCCGCTGAGTCCATTACGAATGGTCAGTTAGGTCTTTCCAGTCCGGCTGAAAGCTCACCCCCCTGCTCACAGTAGAAGAGGTGCGTCGGTCCTGTCTTATTTTAATTATTTTCTTCTCGCTCGCTGGCTTCTGGACCCTTGCGGCCTCCTCCGAGACCCGGTGGCAGGGATGTGCCGCACCGTAGGTATCCAGTCCCGCCCATTGAGCTTTTTTCCCCATATCCGCCGCAGCCGCCGAAAAAAAAAAAAAATACAGATCCCATCACCAAATTCGAGAAGGGTCAAGAAGCTCGAAACATTTGCATCTGCAAGGCGTTTTGTCTGAGCGAATAGTGTGGGGGATACTTCCGACGATGGCATTGTGACAGGCTGAAAGCGTCCTGTTGTCAGTGAAGCTGCTAATAGAGACACAATCTACTTTGCGAGCCTACTCGGTGTTGCTATGGTGGAGGACGATGATGCTTGATTGCTTCTTTCAAGCAGCGAGCACTGACGGCGCAGCTCGGTCCGACCCACCTGATACGGATCTGGGGAAAGCAGTCGAGCCCATCAGGTCAAAACATTATTTACCATCTCAGGTGGTGCTCCAATAGAGAGACTCTTGCGACAGTCTCTAGTTCGACGCTGGACTGGCAATCTAACCTGCGCAGTATGCGCCAAGCAGACTCACCAGCTGATGTCCACCGTATTTCATTTTGTGTGGACATCCTGGAGGGTATCCTTGCCTCCATTGCGTTCACAAGCGACATAGAGTGAGGTAAAACGGCGAAAGAATCCTTCATCTGCGTCAATAATGCTGTTGTGGAAGAATTATTTCAGCTCGGAAATATTGTACTTGGTGGGACCATTTGCCTCATGATAGTGATAGGCAAGAGGAGTTCCTCCGGTGCAGTGGAAGACGATTGAGTTGGGGGCAGAGTTGCTTCCGGCACGCGACAGGACTGCTGTTTGCGTCCTGTGAGGGTTGACTTCAACATGGACGGCGGGACCAGCATTCAATAGTCCAAGGGATTTTGATGACTTGAACGAGTAGCGCTTGGTCGTGGAGTGTGTGGTGCCGCGCGGCGCAGAGTCTAAGGACGTCATCCTCGACATTGTGGGAAGTTGATCAACTGATGCTGCTCAATCTTATTTGCAGGTTTGCAACACCATACTTCGGAGAACCGAGCGAGGAGAATAGACCCGGCAGGGAGCGCTGTGAGAGGACTGGACGATCGCGACCGCCACTTTATCCACATTGGGAATTCCGTGGCTCAGAGCAGCGGCCACATCAGTTTATTCTTTTGCCACACGGGAAATCACTCCAGCATGATTCAGTATCCCGCTGTTTGTTTCATTCAGTCAGCCTTACTTTCCAAGTCCCTTTTCATGCTGATTTCTTGCGGGCGCGAGTTGAATGTCAGGGCAGACTCCGAACGTCACAACAGCATCATCATCGAATCCGCCTGCAGTGTGTTTCCTTCGCCGATCGTGACCAAGATGAATTACGCCCAGACTCTTATCACCTTATCAGCCAGAACCGCCGCGTGGGATAAGGTACAACCGACGAGTCCGACGAATTGACGCTGGTCGTTTGTAGGCGGCCACGAGGCTAGTTGCGCCAGTGGACCCTCACGATTGTCTATCCTGCGGGGCCATCTTCTGTCTGACTCTGCACTTCATTTTTGGAGACGGAGAGTGGGTTCACCGGCCTGTTGTCTCGAGTCCCGGATGCGATTCTTCGGATGACTCTAACTTGTCCTGGACCGCCATGCTTCGTTCGCTCGTCGCCACCAGGTTTTGGCTCCCAGGTTCCTGTTGAATAATCATGATTCCGAACAGTCTGAGGCCCCCCAGGACACTAGGATTCCGCCCGGCCTTTCTCCGAACTGTCTGCCTAGCCGAATGACTTCAGGATTCGAGTGGCTAGCCTGATGGGCCTAACGGCTTCCTAGCCAACCTTGTTTAGCCTTGGCAATATGTCCGGTCGCTTTCATTCGATCCATCCTGTTGCCACAGCATCGGGGAGGCCAGGGGGTGTTAGAGACTCAGAGAGG
>NW_027395842.1:0-23606 GCF_047715665.1 Aspergillus karnatakaensis | reverse complement strand
TATTATTAGAACTTGTATTTATTAATACTAAACTTACTAAATATATAAAAATTAAGAAAATAAATAAAGTAGAATATAAAGTTAAAAAAATTCTAGATTATGAGTAAATTAGTAATAAAACCTAATACCTAGTAAAATAAAAAAGATATAATATCTTTAAAAATATATAAGAGCCTATTAAGAACCTAATAAATTATTAAAAAAAGATTTAAGAATACTATTAAAGATTTTAAAAGTAAAAAAGTCTATATTTTACTAAAATATTAAAAACCTAATTATCTAAATTAAACTAGTTTAGTCTAAAATAATAGCTAGCTAGGTAATTATAACTTAATATTTATCAATTAAATACTTAAGTTTAAAGTAATCTTTAATAATCAAGGAATCCTCCTTTTTTAACTAATCTAATATAATTATATTATAATCTAATATCTTAAAACTATATTCTTTAAGAAATTTCTATTATTTTTATAAATAAAGAATTTTTAATATAACCTTTTATATTTCTAGAAATATTTAAGCTATAAATACTAGGCCTTTTTAAGATTAGTAATAATTTATTTTTAATTATAATAAAGACTTTTCTATAACTTATTACTATAAAATTTATTTTTATATTTCTAACTAAAATAAGTATATATAGTATAATTCCTACTTTTTAAATCTATTATATAAGGTTAAGCACGGGCAGTATAATATTTATAAAAAAATAGATTTTAAACCAGCTTCTTCTATTTTATTAGCCTAACACGCGAACTAATAATAATAATTATATAAAGTAGGTTTTAGTTTAATAGTATAAGATATATTAAAGTATAGTAAAAAAAAAAGAAATAAGAAAGAAAACTTACTAGATATATATAAGGGAACCTATAATACTTAAAGCTTCTTAAGATAAGGGATAAAAAAAAGAGAGATAGTATCAAGAACCTAATAAAATAGTATTATAAGGTAGAAATATAAGATATTTATAACTACCTTAAACCCAGGCCCTAGGGTATAAATATAAAATAAGCCTAGGAAAAATAACTTAAGTAGTAAAAAAATATAAAATATAAAATATAAATAATATAGTATAAATATATATTTATAAGTTATTAAACCTAGCTATATAAGCTTAATATAAAAAAAAATATAAAAATTTAAGCTAGACTAATTATAATTTTAATTATTACTTAAGCTAGTATCTTAGTAATAAAACCTTAATAATAAAAGATTATATTAATTACTAACTACCTAGCCTTAGTAAAGATAATTAGTAGTTGATTACTAGGGTAATTACTATAAATTAATAGTTAAAATAGTAGTTAAAGTAAAAAATATTTAAGAATATTTATTTTTACTATATCTAGTCTTATTTATTTTTTATAATTAATATTATATTATTATCTAGAGTTACCTTTAAGAATAGTAATATACTTATATAAACTATTTTATAAGTATTCTATATATAAGATATTTAGCCTTACTTATTTTAACTAAGCTTAACCCTAACTATAATTAGTTTTTTATTATATCCTAAGTTTTAAGTATATCTTTCTACCTGCTAAATATCTCTTTTTACTTTTCTTAAGAAGTTATAGTAATCTTTATATAAATTAAGAATTAGAATACTAATAATCTTACTAGCTATTTTTATA
The DNA here is from genome assembly GCF_047715665.1 of Aspergillus karnatakaensis. Classification (NCBI taxonomy): domain Eukaryota; kingdom Fungi; phylum Ascomycota; class Eurotiomycetes; order Eurotiales; family Aspergillaceae; genus Aspergillus; species Aspergillus karnatakaensis. Next base: position 21,966 of record NW_027395842.1, on the reverse strand, counting down.
AAGATCTTATTTTATAAGATATTTTCTTAAATATTATTCTAATTAATAATAGCTATAAAAGTAAATTAAGTATCTAAATTATTAATAAGCTTATTAATTAATTCTTAACTTTATTTTATATTATTAATCTTATTAATTACTTTCTTCTATTGATCTTAATCTAAATAAACATAGTCTATTTTAATTATAATTCTAGTATAAATAATATTTTTATTCTGTAGATCTTACCAAGGTAAGATCTATACTAGGGCTTAGCCTTTAATGCACTAAAAATATATTATCCTTATATAAACTTGTCTAGATATATAAGAGTATTTTTATAAAACTTATTTAGGATCTAGGCCTTAAATATATAATAGTTAAATTTATTTCCTTTAAATATAGTAATTTTAGAAGTATAGGGTTTTAGTTATCTTAAGGGTTTAATAGGGACTAGTAATTAATAATATATTTTATAGATTTAATTAATTTTTTTATAGAATCTAGTTATATTTTTTTATATATTATTTCTTATTTTCTTTCTATAAATATAGTATAGTAGCCTGTATATCTTAAAATATTTTTTAAGTATATTCTTAATTAACTTATAGCTACTAAATTAATTCTTTATACTTATTAAGATTATTTATATTATTATCTTTTATTTTATTAAGTTTATTTTATAGGGGACTCCTTATTATAATTATTCTTTTATTAAAGAAAGTATATCCTAATATTAGGGGAAGCAGTCTAATAATAAATATAGCTATACCTTTTAGTATAAAAGAAATTATTAAAGTTTAGGAAGGTAAGATATGTACTAAGTAGAGGAAAACTCTACTAGTTATATAGCGCGCTAGTCCTAATTAGGTGCATTAACAAGGTTTGTTGCTGAGTCCTTGTATAGGGCCTCCAGCCCATAACATATATATATCTTAACTTATTAAGACTAGATAGTACTTTTAACTTATAAAAATAATTCTTATTATGAATTTTTATATAAGTAGCTTCAAGAAAAGCTTTAAAAGTAGCTAAGTACTTAAAAAAAGAAATAAATAAATTATTTTATAAATTAGGATCTTTATTAAAGAAGACCTAAATAAATTACAAGGATTTAAGTATTTATTATAAGGGGTTTTTTATATTTATAAAATAATAAAGTAGTAGAGTTATAATAAGAATTAAAATTAAAATTATATTATCTTTTTTACCTATAAGTTATTCCTTAACAGCATCTTTAATAGTTAGAAATATGTAGAAAAAGATTAATAATAATCTAATTAGGTAGAGGAATTAAAAAAGTATAAATATATACTTATACTTTAAAAGCTATCAAGGATCTATAGCTTCAAACTATATAAGATATAATAAATAAGAAATAAAGTCCTTCAAAAAAAGAGAAGAAATATAAATATATTAGTTATAAAATTATTATTTATTAAAATATTATTCAAATTATTGTTTATAAAGTTAAGATCTTATAATTTTATAAATTCTAGAGGAGAATAATATTTTAAGGCCTTTTAAGAATTAGCTAATATTAGTATTATTAAATTAGTAGTTTTAAGATTATACTAGATTTATAAAAAAGTAAGTTATAAGAATAATACCTTACTAAAAATAATATTATAAGCTTATATAATCTTTTTTGAGTTAATATTATAAATTTTATATAAGTTCTTAGTATAGCTAATAAAGCAGCCCTTAATATAGTAAAAATCTAGCTTATCCTAAGTCTTTTAAAAATTATATAATAATATTTATACTTAAATACCTACTAGAAAAAAATATCTAGTTAAGTTTTATATAATACTTTATAGTAAAGAATCTTATATTATATTTTAAGAAATGATATAATTAGTAAGTAATTTATGCTCTAGTATATTATTCTTATATATTTATTCAATCTTACTTTTAATTATATATAAAACTAATTATAAGAAATAATAAATTTACTTTCTTATACTTCTTAAGTAAGAATACCTAATAGAATTAAAAAATATTATTAATAAAAATAATAAAATAATACGTACTTAAGTAGCCTTGTATAAAAATAAAACTATAAATTTTCTATAAATTAAGTTATTAAACTATAAGTTAAGATCTCTTATAAGATCTTTCTTAATAATAAATAAAGTAAATCTTTTTTTATAAATATATAGCTTATAAAGGCCTTAAAAAAGTACTTTTTTTATAATTTTAGCTTAATAATATATTATCAAGATACCTAAATTTTTTACTTAAAAATATAAATAGTACAATAATAAGCTAGATAAATTAAGATAGTTTTTCTTAATATTTTAATAATAAAAATTATTATTTTATTTAAAGATTTGAAAGGAACTCCTTAAATTACTAGAGTAATAATATATTTAAATAGTAAAGTCTTTAAAATACATAAATAATAACAATTTCCTTTAAGTATAGTATATCTAATAATATAGTCTTTATAAAGAAGAATATATAATTTATTAGTTTTAAAATATATATATATATATTAGAAAAGAGCTGCCTAATTAATAATAAGTTATAAATAAATAATAAAGTATATTATATATTTTTGAGAATTAAATTCTTAATAATTAATAAGTTATTAAAAGTACTTAGTTTAATAATAATATTCTTATAAATAATAATATAAAATACTTTATTTGTCATTATTTTAATAGGAAGTTAGTATTTCTTAAAAAATATAAAATCTTATTTTATATAAATTATATAGTAATTAGATCTAGATTTAAGTAGCTAGCCTAATAAAATTATAGAAAAGTCTTGAATTCTTAATATTAAAAGTAAAAATATTAGGGCTAAGTAAAGTTATATAAAAATTAAAAGAGTTATAATTAATAGAAAGTATAATAAATAATATAAGTAAATTTATAAATCTTTATATAATAAAAGTAATTATATTTAAAAAAAATAAAAAAGCTTAGTTATATTAGCTAATTTTTTTATAATTATGATAATTACTACCTCTTCCTCCTTTTTTTTTATAAAAGCTATAAAAAATATTATTTATATTATTTTAGGTATCTAGGCAGAGTATATAGTTAGATAAAAAATAATTATTTATATAATTATACTAATAATAATAAATTTATTTTTTTATTATTATTAATAAGCTTTTCACTATTTAAGATAATAAATTTTAGGGCTTTTAAATTAGAGAAATTATTATTATTACTATATTAAGATCCTTTCTTTTTCTTATTATTATTGAAAGAGTTATTAATAATATTTATAGAGATTAAGGAATTACTTAATAAATATCTACCTAACTTAAAATATATAAAAGATATATAAATAATACTTATATTAATATCATTAATAAAAGAGAGCTATATAACATATGGTTATAAAATAAAGACTCGTTAAATTATAAAAATAAAAACATAGTACTTAAGCTAGTAAAATATATCTATTAATATATAATGTTTTATAAGGGTATTTATATATTTTTATAAAAAAACTTTTAGATTACTATTAATATATATAAAAGAAACTAGCTTTTAATAGGCCTATAAAAATAAAAATAATATTTATTTTTTATATAAGGTTATAGATATTTTATAAATATAGGAGGCCTCTTACTAGTATATTATATAAGATAAAAAACTATTATTAAGTATAAAATATATTGATAACAAGATTAGAAAATTTATTTAATTTTAAAGTTTTTAATTAAGAAAAGTTTAAATATAAATAATTTTATTTCTAGTAAGATATTCCATATAACTAGTTTATATACATTTATTATAATAATATTAGGCTATTTATTTAATAATATAGCAAGTTTAGTATAAGTTATATTATTATTAACAAGATATAAGATATTATTAAAAAAAATTAAATAAATAAAGTATCCTTAAAAGATTCTTTAATATTTTAAATCTTTTAACTTAAATACTAACTTAAGCATATTTATTTAGATATTATAATTTATTTTTTTAAGTTTTAATATAATCTTAGCTACCTTAATATTAAGGAAGTTTAATAATTCTAATATAATATATTATAAATTATATAAGGTAAGGAGGTTACTATAAAAAGTCTAATACTCCCCTTATTTAGAATAGTATATAAATAAATAATTAGCTATATAAAAGGCACTAGAAAGCATTATATAAGATATAATAAGCTATGAAAATCTATTATTTAAAGAATTTATAGGATAGCTAGATTAGTACTAAATAAGATATATAATTTATTAATAAGGAAAAATCGTTATTATATAATAATAATAATAAGGTTAACTAATAAGGGCACCCTAAACTTGAATAAAGAAATAATATAAATTAAAAAAGTATAAAAATAAGGCTAAAAGCTATAAATAGATATATAACCTCTAGAAAAAAAAAGAACTAATAATATAAAGCTAATAAAGGAGTATTATTTATGTAAAGTAATAAAAAGCTATATAAGGAGCTATAGGCATGTGACCTACCAGAGAGGTAGGTCTGACAAGATTATATAAAATAATATAATTATTTTATACTTATTATACTTTATCACTAGATAATTACCTTGTAATAAAATAATAAGAATTTTAAAATATTTTACTAGTTAAATAATAAAGCTAGTATTAATTAATATATAAAAATTAGCTCTAACATTAATAAGTATTCTTAATCTTATAATATAATTATTTAAAGAGATAAGTATTTTTATTATATAATTACTTTATTAATTTCTTAATAATTTCTTAAGGTTTAAGATATATAAGTTATTTTATTTATTATTTGAAGTAAAAACTTTCTTTAAATATTTAAATTTTTTAAAAGTTTAGAATCTTTTTTTAAAAAAAATATTTTCTTTAGTATAAAAGCGAGCTCTGGATTATAGTAAGATAGATGATTTCATAAAGTTCTTAGAATAAGTAACAAGACTAATAAGTAGCAGAATAGGAAAGAATAATTAAATACTAGCAGTAAGCTAACTTCTAGCTATATAACTATATTAGTAATAAGGTAGTTAATAAGACTAGTTATCCTTAGTAAGTAATAGAGAAATAAAATAAATAGTAGGGGATATTTTTAACCATGGTTATAGAACTATATATAGAACAACCTAAATAGGAAGGAGATACTATTTTTAAAAATACTACTCATTAATCAATCTTATTATTCCTGTTTTTTAAAGTCCTATATAGCTTTATCTGTCTTAATAAGATCTTTCTCCTAAACTTATTTATTATTATTAGTAAAATAGCCTAACTACTATACTAGATATTATATTATTTTCTTTTAATTTTAGTTAACGTGAATAAAGTCTTTATTAAAAATATAATTAACTTTATAAAGGTTTTATTTATTAGAAAATTATTTATTAGCTATAACTAGTAGTTCTAGGTAAGAATAGCTATAAATATTATTTATAAAATTTAGTATAGATTTAAGTTATATTACTAAGATTATTAAATGTATTTTTTATTATTATAATGAGTTTCTTAACTTGAATGCTAAATAATTAACTTAATAAATAATAGGAAATAAACTAGTATATTACTTATAAAATTTTATTAATATTTTCTTAAGAACTAGTAGTGTGTAGCCCTTATATAAATAAAAATAAATATAATTACTTATATTAAATTTAACTAGCTTATAGTTTAGTTATAGATATACTTTATATATAATAATAATATAATTATAAGCTTTTTTAAAATTTAAGTATAATAAAAAATCTTATTTAAATACTTTTATAAAATATTTTATAGTATATAGATATTTAAACTAAATAATAGCTAGTAAGGTATATATTATACTATACTATTTTTTAAGGAATTAAGTATAGTAATAATAGTTAGAAGCTATAAAAGCTATAACAAATTTTAAGTATAATTATATTAAATTATAATTTTTACTATTATAATAATTTATTTAGTTTAGCTATTAGTTCATAGGTATAAAATAGTATTATAATATTAATTATATTTTATAATATAAAATATACCTGCCTAAAACTATAAGATAAGTTTATAATTTTAATCTAAAATAGAACTATATAGTAAACTGTATTTATATATTTTTATATATTTAATTAAGGTAAATCCCTAGTCTACTATTTTTTAAGTATCTTTACTAGGAATTAGATTTATATACTTAATAAATCTATTAATAATTATTACTAAAGTATTAAAATAGTCTTTACCTTTAGGATTAATAAAAATATAACTATTAGGATTATAAGTATTTTTTAGTAAGTTAATAATAAAATTTATAGTAATTATATTAAATAGTACTAGTAAGGGTATAATTAATTAAAGATATTTATAAGGTAGATAATAATATAGCTAGTTTTCTAAGTATACTAGGTAAATTAAAATATATTATAATAATAATTATTTACCCTTATATAGTAAAATACCTTATATTATTTCTAAATATTATTCTAAGCCTTAATAGCTATAATTATTATATAAAATAAAAAATACATCTTTTATTATTAATTATAATTAGTAAAAGTATAGGTTTCTAGTAATAATACTATCTAGCTAGCTTAAATAAATAATATTTATAATATATTCTATATAAAGCAGGCTGTTTTTATTAAATATATAAGGTAATTTAGTATTTAACCCTAATTAAAGTACTTTTATAATTATAAAAGCTTACTTATTATTTTAATATTATATATATATAGTCTTTAAAATTACCTGAGAACTAAATTCTAGTAAAACTATATATATTTAAACTATAATTTAAACTTTTATCTTTTATTATAGTAAGGAAGGCAGATACTTATAATCTATTTATATTAAATATATTTATACTATTTATTACTTTAATATAGTAAGGTAGTTAAGATAAAATATTTAAGATAATATTTATTTTACTAGGCTTATAAAATACTACTAGTAAAAACTATTAAATATACTAGCTAGTATATACTAGTTATAAATTTAGTTTTTCTAAAATAACTATATTAAATAATATTTACTTTAAAATACTAATTATAAATATATAATTAGTATAAATAATAATTTTAGCTATAATTTTAATTAAGTAGTAAACTTTTCTTAATATTTATATTAAATATAAAACCTCTAGCTTTATAAGCTAGTAGTTATATTTAGATTTAATAAGGTTTTACTAAAAAGTAATACTAGTTTTATATAAGTATAAGGTACCAGCATACTCTAGTCTTTATAAATACTTTTAATATAATATATTATAATACTAGAACCCTTACTAGAAGTATTAAGATTAATATAAAATATCTTTTCTAAATTAAAATAAGTAAGAGATTAAAAATATATAAATTTATTTTATAAGTCCTAAAAAGTATCTAGTTTAATTATAAATAATTTAAATATAATATTTTTAGTATATTTTTATTATTCTTACACTTTTTAAAGTACTAGTTTTAGTAGTGTAGTTTTATATAATTAAAATAGGTTAGTGTACTTAATATACTATTTAATATAGTACTAAAACTAGCCTATAAGATTAAAATAATATTTAAGATCTTTTAAAGTTTATAAAAAACTAAATATAAGTATAACTTTAAGTTTTTTTTACTAGGGTTTTAAGGCTTAATATATTAATTTATTACTTAAGTAATTAAACTAATAAGAATTCTAGAAATACTTTTATAAGTTTAATTTTAATATTAAGATTTTATAAATATTTAAAAACCTGTTTTAAATATATTATATAAATATTAAAATCTTTAAATATAATAATATTATTATTAATATATATCTTATAGAATTCTTTAAAATTAGCTAAATATAGATTTTAAATATAAGGAATATTATTAATAAATCTTATAATAATAATATTACTAGTTATTTATAATATTCATACTTTACTAGCTATTAGTAGAAGGACTTCATAATATTAATTATAAAAATATAATAATAATTATAGATAATCTAGATAATTTTTTATTATATAGGAATTAGGTAAAGATTAGGTTTTATTTCTTGATTTACTTTATATATATGTACTATAATATATATTTTTTATTTTAATTCCTTCTTTTAGAGATTTTAAATAGTATACTAGACTATAAAGACTAGATATCTAAATAATATATACTTAATTATTTACTCTATTTTCCTAAAATAATAAAGTAGATTAAAAGTATTATTATTATACTTATAATTATTATTTAGAATATAGTATATATATAGCTTTAAGATATAATATTTCAAGCTTTTCTTAAGTAGAATCTTTATTTATTAAGATTCAGGAATTACTATTATACTAATATTAGAATTATTAGGATTTACTTATATATTATATTTTATTACTAACTACTTATAGTATCCTATAGCTATAAGATCAGAATTATAATTATAATAAATAATAATATTATTAAGTAGTATTTTTACTTAATAAGAATATCCTGTTTTACTAGTAAATTAGAAAGATTTATATAAAGTAATTAAAATATTTACTTTTACTAAAACCTTTTATATATATATATATATATTATCTAATATCTAATATACTTTTAGTACTAGTAGTTAAACTAGTTATATTAGGTATAATAAATCTTATATATTAGTAAGTATTACTTTTATTAATTAGCTAGCTTAAAATATTTAGGCCAGAAATAATGTAATTACTACTAAAAGTACTAGTTAATATTTTTAACCTTTAAAAGTAATTATGCTAGTTCTTAGCTATATTTTTAACTATAATTAAGTAAGAAAGCTTATTAACTTTAATTTTAATTATATAAGTAATAATAAAGTTAATATTTATTATTATACTTAACTATATATAGCAGGTAATAGTTATAGGCAAGAATATTTTATTAATTATTTTTATAAATAAAAACTTATAATTAACTAGGTAAATATAAATAACTATATTAGCTAACCCTAATTTAAAAATATAATTATACCCCTTTAATAATATTTACTTAAGCTTTATAAGGATTTTTACTTATAAATATAATAGAAATATAATATACTTTAAGATATATATAAGCTATTCTTTTATATAATCTAACTTTACCTAGTATTTAAGCAGGAACCTAAAATCTTTATATAATTTTAGAATACTTACCTAATAATTATAGTCTAGTAGGAAACCTTTATAAATAAATAATTTTATATTAACTAAAAGTTTAGTATTAAGCTTATTAATTATATAAGTAGTAATATAGATTTAGGTATATTAAGGGCTTTTATATATTATATTAAAAAAATAAATATAAAATATAAGTATAATATTAAAAGGGTACTTAGAACTAATATTATTAATTATAATTAGTATTTTAGTGTTACTAATCTTAATATCTAGAATTATTTATAAAAAGTTGCTATTCCCTACTAATTAGGAATAGCTAATATTTAAGTAAATTTACTTATATTTCTTTATAATACTTAGGCTAATAGTAACTAGAGTACTATATTATATTTAAAATAGTATAGTATTAGGCTTCCTAATATAATTAAAATTAATAATTTAAGCGCTACTTATAAATATTATTAGTATAATATAGTAAGTAGTTAACTAGTTATTAATAGTATTAACTATATACTTATAAATATACTTATAAAGTTTTTTAACTAGAATTTAGTTTTATAGGTAGTGCAGATAGCTATTATAATAAATTTTATAATTATAATAAAACTTTTGCTACTATAGTTTTTAACTATAAATATAATATTAGTAGTAAATACCTTGATATATTCTAATTCTTCCCTATTAAATTTAGCTATATCTGCTTTATTAGCTTTAGTTTTAGTAATATCCTTAATATATTAATCTTTATAAAATATTATTAGATTATATAGTATTAAATAATTATAAATAGCTTAAGAAATATCTAGTAAATAACTAGGATATAAAAAATAGTTAGTATTAACTTAATACTATAAATAGACAGGTTTGGTATTTCCTCGTTCTTAATATTATAAGTATATATATTATTCCTTTACTAGTTCCACAGCTATTAATTCCTGTAATTATTACTATATTAATTAGTAGGTATTTACTATTATAATAGACCCTACTTTAAAGCAGGCTAATTATATAAAAGCCCTTTATTATTATTATAGGCTTAGTTAGCATAGTTTTATAAATATGCCTGGTTTAGGCTATTTAATAAATAATATAGGTACTAGCTCTATTTCTGCTATAACTAATAATATAGCTACTATTATAGGAATTATATCGGCTTATACTAGTAGGTATTACTAAAGTTATATAATATTTTAAAAAATTAATTAGTAGGCTACTAAGTATATTTATTATTAAAGCTATTAGGATTATAGCAGGGACTATTATATAAATAGCTAGGATTATTATTCTTAAGATTATAAGAGAAATAAGAAGACTAAGAGTTATTTTATTTATTAAAGTTACTAGCAAGGTTTTACTAAAGGTAATATTTTTATTTAATTTTTTTTTATAAAAGCGCCTAATTAGGTCTTAGGTAGTAGTTTAATAATATAATATTATAAAAACAGGTCTAAGCTATTTTATACTATACTTATTTAGTTAAATAATAAGGTAATTTTAGTAGTATAATCATAATAGATCATGTTTTTTATAAATAGTTATAAAGAATATTATACTTAAATATTATTATAGCTATAAGTTAGCTTTACTAATTTATAATATTATTTATAATATTATTTATAAATTTAGTTTAAATTAGTATACTAGGAATATAAGCTACTTTTTATAATATTATACTATAAAGTATTATTTTAAGTTTAGTTAATTAGGATATAAATTAATTTAGTATAGCTTTATAAAAATATATTTAAATATTAGCTTTTATTATATCTTTTCTTTTATAAGTAATAATATCATGAATCTAGTTAATAAAAGTATTAATATCTTTGTAATATATAGAATTATATATTTATTTTATAATAATATTATTTATTATATTCGGCTAGAAGTAACTAATCTTATTTATTTTCTAGTTACTAGTAAAGCTATTATAATTATAATTATTTTTACTAAATTTAATATTATAGTTTCTGAAACTACCTTCTTAGCCAGGACTATTATAAAAATCTTTAAGATTATTATTATTACTTAAAAAGCTACTAGGGGGAATACTACTATAAGTATTATTAAGCTTATTATAATTAGCTTCTGATAGAAGCAAGTAAGTAACTAATTTCTAAGAGGATTGTGGCTAGTTATGCTAACTAGGTATATAGCTGCTAATACTATTCTATAACGAATAGTTACCCTTTAACACACCCTTATAAGTACTAGGGATATAGCCCTAAAACTATCTAATTAAGAAATATCTATAATTATTCTAGTAGTAAGCTATCTGAACTATATATATATAAAAATTCTAGTTTTTTTTATATTACTCTCCTAGTACTTTTTATCTTAAATAGCCTTATCTCTATCCTTTTTTTTATTCTTTATAAGTCCTAGTATCCTTATAAATTATATTAAGTAGCTTCATAAAGCTATCTACTAGGTTTATTATACTATTTATATATATAAACTTAACCTTGCTAGTATTATACTATATTTTAATAAAAAAGTAGTAGTTATTAAGCTATTTAATTATTATTATAAATCTTATATAGTTTAACAGCTTAACTACATTATTATTATTTATAAATATAAGTAGATTATTAATAGGTATTCCTATTATTATAGCTAATTTCTTTATATATAGTACTTTTTTAGGCAGCTATTAAATATAATTAGCTTTATAATAATTATTAATAATATTATAATAATCTCTTTCTTAGATAACTAGGCTACTAGTAATCTTATAAAAAAAATTATATAAGCCTTTATAAACTTTTTATTCTTATAATCCTAATAAGTTATATTATAATGAATATTAATTTCCTTAATATAATTATTTCCTAAGTATAAGGTAAGTTTATAATAGCTTAAGTATTATAATAAAGTTTTTATAACTTTTATATTATATTTAATAGGCTAGTTTATATACCTTTATATCTTAAATATATAATAGATAATATCTAGCCTAGTTTTTATTACTAGCTAGTTAATCTATCCTAGTAATATAATATAATCTATAAATACTATAGCTTCTAAATCTTTAAGATTTTTTTTATTATAGTATTTTTCTTTAGGTTTTATATTAGCTTAATTTAGTAAATTCTATATAAAATTTATTAAGATATTAATATTTAAGTAATTCTTTATATTATAGTTTATTAGTAGATCTCTACTATATAATCCCTAGCTTAGTATTATAGTCCTGCCCTTATAATTTTATATAATTAAGTAACCTAGGAACTTTAATAGCTTACTAATAATTTTTAGCTTATATTTCTTATCTAGTTCTTATTAAATTTTATTAATAAGCTTTTTAGTATTATTAATAGTAAGCAGATTATTAATCTAGATTAGTATAAATATAATACTTCTATAATAAATATATAAGTCTTGAGGAAGTAGTATAAATCCTAGTTTAATTAGCTTATTCCTTACTTCTTAAAACTATAAATAGCCTGTCTGGCAGAGATTATATAATATCTTTAAAAAGATTTATATAATTTTATTAGCTAATTTAAATCCTTATAATTCTTATATATAAATTTTATGCTTCTTAAGTATAGTATAGAGATAGGTAGTAATAATATTTATCTAATATTATTATTTTTTTAACTTTATAATTATAAAGATAAATATCTTTATAATATTATTTAATAATATAAGAGTAAAGAAATTATAAAAATTAATACCTAGCTATTATTTATTACTATAAATAATATAGCAGGCCTTAAATCTCTTTATATAATTATTTTTTAATTACTTTATTATATATACTTATTTACCTAGGAGGATTTTTATACTATAAAATCTCTTAATAACCTAATAGGTACTCTTTCTTATAATATTATTAAATTATACTTTTATTATTATTTTCTATCTCTCTATCTAGGGGAATAATATAGCTTTTTTATATAATTATAGTATATTTATATTACAAGCCTATATCTTTTTAAATATATCTACTTTATTAAGATTAACTATAATATAAATATATAGATCCCTATATTATATAGGTAGGATCCCCTTTATATACTTATTAAACTAATAAATAGCTTTATTTTTAGCTTCTAGTACTTTAGATAAATAATTATTTATTTATACTCTTTTCTCTACTAGGTTCTATATATTTAATAGTGTGTGAGGTCTTTTATACTTATATTCTGCTATCTAAGGAGGTACTTATATAAATATTTATATAACAGCTTCCTTTATAAATTCTTATATAAGTTCTTATATAATTATATTCTCTGCTAGTATTTTTACTTAGCTAATAAAATTATTACTATCCTACCCTATAAGTATTATTTTTATAAGTTATATATTCTAAATTACTACTTAGGTAGCTCTTTATATAGCCCTTTTAAGTATATTTAATATATATATATATTACTAGCTCTAAATAAGGTATAGTACTATATCTCTTTAATATATTTATAATCTTTAGAAGAAAATATTAGTATCCCTAAATATAATTACTTTATTAGCTTTTACTAGTACTTATCTAGTATATTAAAATAGCTTCCTAGTAATTAATATAATTATAAATAACTTGATTAAAATATTTTTATTCTTATTATCTAGCTTTTTAGCTTCTTGATAAATTAGTTATTATATAAGCTATTAAGAAAGTCTAGTATATTATTAAAAAGGCAGGCTAGTAAGTATAAATACTATATTATAATATTTCTAAGGATTTTTTAAAAGTATTATTAGGAGTACTCTAAAGTTTATATTTCTTAATTTAAAGAAAGATTTAAATTACTTACTTAATTCCTTTTCTTATATATTTTTAAATTAATATTTAGGTTCTTTAATAATATTATTATCTCTTAAGCTAGTATATTTATCCCTATTACTTTTAGAGTTATTACCCTCTTTAAGTTTTTTTATTAATTATACAAGTTCTAGAATCCCTTTTCTTAATATTATTTTTATAATAATATCCTTATTAGGGATTTTTTTTAGCTTAGCTATTAAAAGTTTATTAAGTTTATAGTTATCCTTATATATATAGTTTTTATTAAAAATAATATTATAAGATTTAATAATCCTTTTCTTATTTAGTATCTAAACTTTATAAATATACTTATAATCTCTTTTATATTTAATAAAGTATTTAATTTATATATAGCTTATTATTTTTATTACCTTCTAATAATCTTCTTAAAGAATATATACTTAAGTATAATATTTAAATTTTTTTAAGTAATCTAGAGATAGCTTAAGGTCCTTTTTTTAATATTCTTTTTATTAAGTAATTAAGGCCCTTAAGTCCTTATTATCTAGCTATAGAAAATAATTAATAATATATATATAGTATATTTTATAGTTACTAGCTATATTTTTAGGGGAACTTTATTATTAATAACTATAAAATAAGTAATAAAGTTAATATATTTACTAAAATATTCTAATAGTTTATTTAGCTTTAATATATAAGTAAGTATTCATTAATAACTTATTCCCTTTTTCTTTACTTTCTTATAAAATTAAAAAAACTCCTTCTTATTATTTATAATAATAACTTAGGAATACTAGCCTGTATTAATATATAGCTATTTATATAATTAAAGTAAATATATTAATACCTAATCTTTTATCTTTAGTATAAATACTATTATAACATATGTTATACTATTAATATATAATAGATAATACTTATATTTACTATATTTAACTAGACTAAGTTATTAAAGATTAGTATATTATATAATTACTAGATCTTTTTTATTTAAAGACTTTAAGTTTTATATATTTTAGGAGAACCTATTAGTTAGTATCTACTTTATAGTAAGTATTATAAATATAAGCTTTTAATTTTTTAAATAATACTAGAATTTTTAAGCTTTAGTAAGCTAGCATGCCTAAGTTAATAATAAGTAAGTATAACTTTACTACTATTAAATGATTTTATTATTATAATAAACTCTTTATTATTAGCTAGATCTAATAAGAATATATTAAGCCTGTATACTTTACTTATTATAAGGGTAAAAGTAATTAGATCTCTACTATTTTAATAATAAGTAATTAAAGTCTTTTTTTATTAATTAAGCTTATTATATTTCAATAGCTATATATAATAAATATTAAACTTTATAGTTAATAGCTTTCCTATATAAATTTTTAAATAGAATTATACTATACTATATTTATAAGTCTTGCTATCCAAGATACCTGTTATCTTATATAAGTATACTTTCTTACCTAGCTTATATTCTTGATAGCTAATAAAATAATCTTTATTTATTACTATATAGTATATAGTACTAGTATTCTAGATTTATATTTAGGTCTTCAGGGATCTTACTAGTGCCGCTATTACATAGAACTTGTATGGGTTATTAGCATTATCCTTAGTATTAACAACAGTATTAATAGATATTATCCTGCCTATCTAATAAATAGCCTAGGTGCCTTCTAACAGCTTCTATCCATTATAATAGATATTAGTAATAAGATAAAAGTATTTATTAGCTACATGCCTATAGTTACTATAGTATATATAATTATTATTTTTATTAATCTTATTATTAGTTTATAATTATTAGCTAATATACTAATAATCTAATATATTATTCTTAGACTCTTTATATTTTTTTATTTAAACTTTTTCTTTTTCTGCTTACTAGAGCTATCCTTATTCTTAGCTAAGTTATTTTTTTAAGTATTATTAAAAGCCTTATTATAATAGTAATCTAGCTACTATTATCTAGTTATAGGTATATAAAAGTATTCTTATAAAATTGATAAAATTTATTCTAGCTATATAGCCTTTATATATTATTATAAAGGTATACTCTTTATATTCTATTTATATTAGTAGTTTATTCTTTAAATTATAAAGTAAAGTAAGAATTACTTAAAATATTATATTTATCTTAATTTTTATTTAATTAATCATAAGGTTTATTTCTTTATATATCTTTATATGCTTTACTATACTTTTAAATATATTATAATTTATTATTAGAGTTCTTATATGAATAATATAGTATTATACTGCCCCCCTGGCCTATTATAATTCTTTAAATAATTTTATAAATATTATTAGTATATACTACCTCTTTACTAGCAGTTTATAAAGAGTTTATTACCTCTTAAAATAATTATTTTTTTAATTATAATTAATTCCTATAAAGATATCCTTTTAATAGTTATAATAATCTATACTATACTAGGAGTAAGGCAGAGTTCCTTTTATAAGCTCTATAACATAGTAAGCTATTAAGATATTCTTAATATTATATATTTATACTTTAAAGTCCTTATAACCCTTTAAATAATTTTATATATCTAATAGCTTATTACTAATAAATTTAGGGATTATATATTTATTATATATTATTTAGTTAATATCTAGAGGTCTTACTACTAGAAAAAGAAAAGAGGGAGGAGGATTCCTAAGAAAAAGGAAAGAAGAATTATTAGTTATATTAAATAATAATTTATATTTTTATTACTAGATAATTTTATTGCCTGAGTACTAAATTAAATAGTTAAATTAGTAGTTTCTTATACCTTTATACAGTTAACTAAGTACTATTTTTATAATTTTTATATTATACTCCTAGTATATATATAAAATTCTTTTACTACGAGTTACCCCCAGGGGTTACTACCATGTATTTACTAGTAAATTTACAGGGTTAACTAGCTTATAAATAAATTACTTACTTTAAATTATAAAAAGATCTTTATATAAGCAGACTAAGGCTATAATTTAATAAAAATAAGCAAGTAATTAATTCCTAAGAGGACTGTAGCTAGCTATACTAACATAGCCACTAATACTATCACATAACTGGTGGCCACCCTCCGACAGCTTCTTAGTTATTTTAGTATTTAATTAAGAGATATTAGCTTTTTTTAAAAAAAAAATAATCTTTAAGATTTATTAAATAATGATTTATTACTTTCTAGGCATGCTAACTATTTTTAATTATTATATAAATATACTCTAGTAATCTTATAAGATCTAATAAAGTATGTTTAGAATATTTAAGAAGTATTTATTGTAAATAAGATTATATTTAATTTAAGAAACTAGAATAACTAGAATTACTAACTTTAATAATACTAAATAATATTATATCAAATATATTAATATTTATAAACTAATTTATTCTCTTATAGTAAGTATCTACTTAATATTCTAGATATTAGTAAAAGTGATTACTAAGTAGGTTTTAATAATACTATTTAGGTTTATATTTTTAAGATATAAAAAGTATAGTAAGTATAAAGATATTTAAGGTTTAATTATTAACTAGTTTTAATTAGTGATTTCAAATATTAATTACTTTTAACTTAGTATTTTTAATAGTTAACTAGTTTAACTTAATACTTTTAGCTATAATTAAATTTAGTAGTATACTATAAGTAAAATATATAATTACTAGCTTAGATAGTAAAGTATTTTTAGTTTATATAGATATATTTAGCTATAATATTAGTAAGATTTCTACTAATAATCTAGGTTTACTAATAATGTTAGTAGTAAGAATTAAAGGATTTAATTAGTTAATAAAAATTAGTAACTTAAATTCAATATATAATATTATTTAAAAGTTAATAGCTATTTTATAAAAAATTATAAATATTAAAATCTCTTAAAATAATATATTTAATATTTAAGAGATTAATTTAGTTAACTTAAGCTAAATTAATATATAAGCTAACAATACTTAAATTAATTTTAGTATTTAGGGGGTTATAGATATTATAAAGATAAATTACTAGAAAAAAAGTATTTTTAATAGTAAGTAGTAATAATGATAAATATCAAGGTAATATACTAGTTTATATATATCACTTACTACTAAAAGCTTTTTTATATATATAAATATATCTTAATAATCTTTAGCCTTTAGATTAATAATTATACTAACTTAAAAATAAGTATAAGTTTTAAAAAAAATAAAATATATTAATAAATATATCTATCTAGAGTTCCTAGATTACCGGTATTATATGATTTAGCATATATTAATTCTAAAGTAATAGTACTAGTACTAGGTCTAGAAAGTATATTATATTATATTAGAAAATATATAAAGTCTATTATTTAAAATTAGTATTTATTTTAAGGCTTATTAAGTATTATAATAGCCTTTATATTTCTATTTCTAGTATTATTTTTCTTACTAGTTCTTATAACAATAGTTTTAGTATTTTTAGGGACTAGTATATACTTATTTTTTAATATATTTTAAAAAAGATTATTAATTTCCTATATCTTAAAAATAATATTTCTAAGCTTTAATTAGTAATAATAGTAGTATCAAGTCTTAAATATAAGAATAAAGATAATATTAGCTTTTTAAAAGATTAGTAATATATATTTTAAAAATAATAATAATAATTTAAAAATTAAGAATAATACTAGCTTAAATTTAAGTTTAAGTAATTTAATATCTTATTTTAATAAATATAAATTTTGTATAATATATTTCTTTTTCAAAAAAAATCTTTAGGTAGTTAAAATAAGCTTTAAATAAAGTATTAATTCTTATTTTAGTAAGGGAGGAGTTTATAATAAATACTAAATTAACAATAATAATAATATTATATACTAGGGTAATAATAGTATCAAGGTAGTTTTGAGAATAATAAAACTTAAGAAAAAAAATATTAGTATTATTTTAAGATATAACTATTAAGGAAAAAGCTAAGGAGAAGGTAATAAAGAAAGGGAAAGTTAAGGGGAAAAAAAGCTAAAGAAATAACCTTAAGAAAAATAATTTCAAAAAGAATATTCATAAGAAGGATAATCCTAAAGAGAATATCCCTAATAGAAATAATCTTAAGAAGGAAATCCCTAAAAAGGATAATTTTAGGAAAAAAATTTCTAAAAAAACTATTCCTAAAATTAATAATACTAGGAAGGATAACTTTATTTTCTAAAATTAATTATCCTTATAAAGTTATAGTTTGAAATAATTTATTTTTATTATTACTTTCCTAAGTAATTATTATTTAAGGATATATTCTAAGGTAGATTTAAGAAAATACTTAGATTAATTATTAAGTTAATACTCTAAGAAGCTAATAAGTTAATGTACTAGTAGGTATAATATATGAAAAAAATAAAAGAAAAAGAAAAAGATAAAGCTACTAGCTCTAGATACTTTAGGAGTAGAAAGCCTTAAAATGAAAGTAAATAATAATTACTTTTTTTGTAGAAATATATATTATATAATAAGCCCCTAGTTTTAGTATATTAAAATAATACTTAGTACTTTACTAGTAAAGATAAAAATATAATAACTAGGTATTTTAAGAAGGGATAAAATAAGAAAAAAGTAAGATTAAAAAAAATAAAAAGCTAGGATTAATATTATTATTATCATTATTAAAAATTATTGTTTTCAAAGAAGTAATATCTAAGTTTAAAATTAGATTCTCCCTAGGAAGTAGATTTAGTAATTATATTAAAACTTAAGATTAGTTATAATAAAATAACTAATAACTATTCCTAGTAATAGCTATATTTAGGTCTATTAGTACTAATATTAGCTAGTATATTGATAAAAGTCTTAAATATTACTTTTTATATTTTATCCCAAAGTAAAACTAATTCTAGGGGTATTTTAATAACTTTTTATATAAATAATATAAAATACTATCATAAGAGGTAAGAGTTAATATAATAATGATAATATATAAAGAAGGTATAATAGTACTAGATATGTCTAAATTAAAAGTAATGATAATATTATATAGCCTAGTAACTAGCTTTAAAAAAATTATTTAAAATATCTTTTTATAAAATATAACTAGGCTAGTAATCATTTGATTAGTATTTTTATATAATTAAAACTAATAATTAAAAAGCTTTTCTAGCTATTTTTTAAGATTTTGAACTAGGTAATATATAATATTTTTACTTTAAATATTATATATTAGTTAGATTTAAGAATCTTAATTATAGCTTTACTAGTTTTAAATATTACTAAAAAAACTACTTTTTAAATATTATGTTATTAAGATAGTATATTAGTTATTTATTATTTATACTTTAATATTATTCTTTAGCTTTAAAAGCTATACTTTTTTACTAAAGGCTAAATACTTTAAATTGAAAAACTAGGCTATAAAAATATTAAGATTACTATTAGAATTTATTAATAATCATTATTTTAACCTTTACTAGTTTAAACCTATTTTTTAAATATTTTTCTAGGTAATAAATAAGCTAGTATCTTTATATAAGATTTATCTTCCTTTTACTAAATCTAAATATATTATTTATTTTATTTAGGGGGGTAATTTAGGAGTAAACCTTTGATAATATAAATACTAATATTATTTAGGATATGTTATATTTATTTTATTTTTTCTTGAAAGTAGGTATTTAAGAAGGCTTTAATTTAAATAATCTTTATTATAGTTTTTAAAATAATTATAATATTTTATACCTATACTTATATAACTTAAAGCTTATATTAGGAAATAACTGAAGTACTTTGAATTATTTATAAAAGTATTTTATTAATTATTATTACTTTTTTAAAGTAATTTATAACTAGGGGTACTAGTTACTAGAATGAGTTTTAATATATATTAAATAAAAATACTTTAAAAGGTATTTTAAATATATATATTCACGACTTTCTATATAATAATTACAACTTAGTAATATAATAATATATATAACAACTAAAATAATAATTTATAATATAATTATTCTAGAATATAGCCAAGAAAAATAAGTAAGAAAGTATTATATTATATAATATATAAATGAGTTAAATAATAATATCCTGCCTTATATTTAATAATATATTTAAAAAATTAAAAAAAGTTTTTTATACTCTTACTTTATACTTAATAACATAAATAAGGGTTAACAAGGTTATACTTAAAAAAAAGTATTTATAATATAGTATACTACTCTCTTATTAAGCTAGTTAAAAATTATAATAAAAAAGAAATAAACTTTAAGTTGTTGAGTTAAAGATTATAATAGATAAAAAATAAGATTTAAGTTAAATAGTTAAGGGTTGTAGCGGACAGAGAGACAGACAAGGTTTGAGTAAGATTATAAGGATAATAAGTTAATAAAGGCCTATACTTATTTTTTTTATAAAACTTGGTACCAATTTTATATTTTTTAAGAAAATATTTATAATAATACTATTAATGACTATTATAAAACTAGTAATACTTAATAATTATCTTAAAAAAATAATATATATAAAAAAGCTAGCTACTATTTTTAAAATACTAGATAATAATCTTATATAAATTTATATAAATAATAATAACATTATTAAATTATTGAAGAAAATAGGATTTACTAGTATAATAATATAATTAAATAATTAATACTTATTTATAAAAGACTAGTATATTAATAATAATAAAATTATTTTTCATATATTAATGAGATTATTAATCTAGTAAATATCTTTACTAAACCTTTTATATTATTATTTATATTAATTTTAAGAAGTTACTAAAGCTAATAAAAAAAAGAAATATTAAAAATATAGCTAATAAAAAGATAAATAATCAAGAACGTATAAAATAAGTAAAATAAATTTTATATATATATATATATAGATTTTATTACTGTAATAAATATAAATACTTTTCAATTAAATAAATCAAGGACTATATCCTTAATACTTATAAACGTATATTAGGCAGTAGCCACTAGTTATATATATATAAAAATAATTGGTATAATATATAAATATTGAAATAATAATATACTTAAATTACTTACTTTAAGAGTATCTCTTCTTTTACTTTATTATTATAGATATACATATTTTAATAGTAATATCAAGTAATATAAATATAAATATTTTAATAGTGATATCAAGTAATATAAATATAAATATTTTAATAGTAATATCAAGTAATATAAATATAAATATTTTAATAGTAATATTAAATAATATAAATATAAAAAAATTATAAAAGTTAATCCCTAGCCTTTAATTATTTTTATAAATAATATAATAAGCTTTAAATCTTTTAATATAACTATTTTTTATTTACTTTA
>NW_027395841.1:0-24667 GCF_047715665.1 Aspergillus karnatakaensis | reverse complement strand
AAATATAGTAAATCTTTATCTTATTTATAAGGTATAATAAGGTATTTATTTTAAGTATATAATTAATAATATACTATTATAAAGAGTATTTAGTTAAGGAATTACCTTAAAGGGTGTTATTTAATAAATTAGCTTAATAATTTTATAAAACTATAAAAAAAAGGTTTAATATATTAGTTTTAATAATTTTAACTATTTTATAAGGGTTTAATTTAGTATTTAAAATAGTAATTTTAATATTTAAAGGGATAAAAGTCTTAAATATAAAGTAAAGATAAGTTAGATAAGGAGTATAAGTCTTAAAGATATTATTTAAGAAGTTATATATAGTATTAAAAGAATTATAATAATAAGGTTTAATTAACTTAATAAAAAGAATTAGGTATTCTTAATAAAGTTATTTTATAAGTTACTTTATTAAAAGTATTAAGATATATATAATATAAATAAGTAAATTTTATCCTATTTTTATATAAATAGATATTTCCTATATTTTTAAAATAAGTTATTAAGTAAGAATAGCCTGGGATTCTTAGGAATTCTTAATAAAAAGTTTGAGATCAATTAATTCTTTTTTTATAATTTTATCTTATATATGGTATCTCCCACCCGCGCCTTATATATATTACTATATTTTATAACTTAATATAGTCAATATTCTAGTTTTTTTTTACTTAAGTATATAGGTAAGTAAGTTTATTAGTTTATAAAAAATAATTTAAATTATATAAAAAAGAAATTAGGTTATATAAGGCCTAGCTAGAGAGATATAAAACTAGTCTATAATATTATAAGTAAGTATATGATTAAGAAAGGTATAGAAATTAGTAACTTTATAAATTTAATTACTTAAAGTAATAAAGAATATATAATTTACTTAAGTTTATTAAGCTTAATTAAAAAATCTTATAAAGAATAAAAAGCAGGTTTTAAAGTTTTTAATTTAATAATTTATTTAGGTTTAAAATTTAAATAAATTAAGAAATAATTATAAATATTCCTAAAAAGTCTAGAGGGGGGCTTAATAATATAACTATTAATATATAAATTATATTTTTTATAAGGATACTTAGGTTTTATAATAAAAGCTTATTTTAATAAAATATATAATAAATTATTAAAATTAATAGAATTTAGTAATACTAGAGGTTATATAATAAGTTAATAAGCAGGGATCTTAAGTAAAAGTATAATAATAATAGTTTTAAAGACTTTAAAGAATTTATAAGGGTCTAAAGAGATAAAAATAATACCTTTTATTAATCAAAGGACTAAAATAGGGAAGGAATATAATTAATTAAAAAAAATAAGAAATATAAAAAAAGGAAGAAATTTATTAGTACCTTATCTATATATATAAATAAAGTACCAAGGCATCACGTGACCACGCGGAGTCTACGCAGCGTGGTCCGTGATATTCTAGTTGATAGTAAGATAGATAAATTTATAAAGTTCTTAAAATAAGTAAGAAGATTAATAAGTAGTAAAATAAAATAGAATAACTAAAGACTAGTAATAAGCTAACTTCTAGTTATATAGCTATATTAGTAATACTAATATTATTTATTTAAGTATAAGGCTTAGTATTTTATAAGTATTTTATTTAGGGATATCTATTTTATAAGATTTTTATAAGGTATATATTTTAGTTAACTAGTTTAGTAGGAATTATAAAGTATAAGTTTCAGTTAACTAGTTTAGGTAATATTTCCTAGGCTTAGGAACTAGGTACCCTAAAGCTCAGGGACTAGGTATCTTAAAGTTTAGAGATTAGGTACCCTAAAAGTTAGGGATAAATATATTAAGGTTAAGGATAAGGGTCCTTATTATTCTATATACTTAGTAATTAGTATATTATTATGGACATTTAATAAGGCCCTATAAAGGCTAGAACAGAGTAATCCATTAATAATAATAATAAAATTACTAGTTCACTCAGCCATAGCTATCTAGTCTATTTAATAGATGTGTAGGGAAACCTTATAGGGCTATACCCTATTAAAAGTTAAAACCCTAGCTAATTTATTTATTTACTTATTATATATATATATTTAAAATATTGTTTAAAATAATAATTTTTATTAATCCTAGATTAGCTTATTTACTAGTTAGAACTAGCTAATAATCTTATTTTTTTAATTATTATTTAGTAACTTTTTTTTATTTTTTTTAGCTTATAAAAATTCTTTAAAAATAATTATTCTTTAGCTTTAAATATTTTTTTACTTACTATAAACTCTTAAGTAATATATTATTATATAATAAAAGGACTTAGAGCCCTATTTATAATTTATATAAATTATAATTATATGATTTAAGACTCTAGTCTTTAATAAAAAAGTTACTAGGCCTATTTTACTTATATAAAATTATATAAGAATAGAGCTTTATACTTTATAAAGAAAGCTATATATAAATCTTTAGTATATTTCTATTTAGGGATTAAGAAATAATCTTAAAAAAGTTTTAAAATAATATTTTCTAGTCTCTTTTTTATTTATTTAAGATAGTATTCTATATTTTCCTTTTATTTATAGTATTAGTACAAAGCAAAAAATTAATATTTTTATTTAGTATAATTATCAATTATATAAAAGG
The DNA here is from genome assembly GCF_047715665.1 of Aspergillus karnatakaensis. Classification (NCBI taxonomy): domain Eukaryota; kingdom Fungi; phylum Ascomycota; class Eurotiomycetes; order Eurotiales; family Aspergillaceae; genus Aspergillus; species Aspergillus karnatakaensis. The sequence continues at coordinate 22,069 of NW_027395841.1, read as the reverse complement.
TTTTTTAAATATTTAATTATATAAGGGCTAATATCTAGATATGCTTTAAAAAAAGAATTCTAAATCTAGTTATATTTTACTTAAATAAGTTGATTTATTAAATTTATAGTTTTTTATTAATAAGTAATAACCTTATAAAATAATATTTAATTAGTAAAATATATAGGAAAGTCTTTAAAAATATAATAAGTATTACTTAGAATATTCTTATAATATTCTTGAAATATTTATTTTAAATCTTTTATATTATATAAAGGATGTAAACCCTTCCTGTTGATGCTTAGTCATATATTAGTACCTAAGGTCTCCTATAACTAGTGCTGGACCTTAGAAGAATTAACTCTTTTATACTATAATAATTCTAATATCTTAAGCTATCATATAAATAGTAGCATGTCCTAAAAAGATCTTAGGATTTTTATTTTTTTTATTATTAATTTCTATTTAATATAATTATTAATATAACCTTTATATAAAGTAATTAGGGATATTTAATTATATAGAGGTATAATAAGGGGTATTTAACTATAATTCCTACTTTTTTATTATTTTACATTACTTATACCTGCTTTAAATCTCCTACTATAATTTATATAACTATAAATTATATTAAATATACCTAACCTAATTTCCTCCTTATAGAATACTAAATTTATAAATTATAATAATAATTATTTATAACTTATAATATTACTAATTATTACTACCCTAAACTTATCTAAAATTATTTCCTGCCTTAAAAATACATATTTTAGAGTAGGGCCGTGCTACTGTTACGGAAGAGCAGACCTCTCTGTGTCTTCCTAACCCTGGTAACCTCTCGTAAGCTCGTAATACTTAACTTAACTTACTTAATCCTTTCTTTAAATAGCTTTATATCTAACTAGTATAAAGACTAGTTATAGTTAAAATTAAGCTTAGTTAAAGTAAGCAAGGCCAAGTATCTTATATATAAAATATTTATAAAGTAGTTTATATAAGTATATTACTATTTTAAAAATAATTTTAAGATAATAATTTATATTAATCACGAAGAATAAGTAAGACTAGATATAATAGTAATAAATATTTTTAAATATTCTTTATCCTAACTATTATCTTAACTACTCTTTTCTTATTATTAGCGTAGTAGTTTAAGTAATAGTTCTTAGTAATTACTACTTTAACTACTAATATTTAGCTATTCATTATAGTAATTATTATAGTAGTCTTATATAATCCTATAGCTTATCTTAACTTTTTTTTATTTATTTAGTAGCTTACTACTAGAGTATACTAGATTATTATTCTAGGGTAATAATTATTATCCTATAACTACTATTCCTTTTTAATAATAATCTTTTCTTTAGTAGCGGTTTTTTATAAACTACTATTTTCCTAGGGTTCTTATCTTTTCTAGATTATTATTCTCCCGTGATTATAGTCCTAACTAACCTGCTGTCTTTTCTTCCTAGCTGTCCTAACTAGAATAGCTATCCCTATTTCTGCCTTGCGACCCCGCCTTGCTAGGTTCTTAATACTATTCCCTCTTTTTTGCTTTTTATCCTAAGAAGCATAAGTAGTATAAGTTCCTGTTTTTTAGTATTAGTAAGTTTTCTTTTTTCTTCTACCTTCGCGATAATTTATAATGTCCCGAGTTGCTAAGACCTTAAAAGCTAAATATTCTTATTATAGCGAATTTGTACTTTAAGCTAATTTTATTAAATAAAAAGATACCCCTATTAATAATCCTTGCGAATATTATGCCCTTGCTAGCTCGCTCTGCGTTATAAGTTTATCTAGTAAAAACTATACGTGGTACACCTACCTTAGTTATAAATACGAGAAATAATTTTATAACAAGCGAGACTAGAGTTAAATAAAATAAAATAAAAAGAAATATTTTACTAAACTAGAAGCTGCTAAGGAGGAGCTTAAATAAGTAATACTTCTTTATAAGCAAGTAATAAAATGCCTAATAAGTAAAATCTGCCGTATCTATTAACTTCAAAAATATAATAAGGAGCGTGGTAGTGAAATACTAGCCTATAATAGTACCCTTCTTAAGTAATTTAAAAAAAAGAATCTATTAATTACTAAGGATTACTAGGAGCTAGAGCGCCTTACTAATAAGTACAAGGCTACTTAGCTTGCTATAACTTTAGACTTAACTAGTCTAAATTAGATAATTAAGTTCCTAATATTCTAGTAAAATATAGACTTCTTTATTTTTAAAATCCCTAGTAGTACTTCTAAACCTTCTTCTAGTAACCTATTAGGTTCTTAATAGGTTCCTAGGTATTTTTAGAAGTATTATATTTTTTTTATTTTACTAGGTATTAGGTTTTGCCGCTAACTTGCTTATAATTTAGAATCTTTTTAATTTTATATTCTACTTTATTTATTTCTTTAACTTTTATATACTTAGTAAGTTTAGTATTAATAGGTACTAGTTTTAATAATAAGATATAAAAAATTAAGTATATATATTTTATTAAAGCTAGTAGCTTTAGTTAATAATTAACTAGTCCTAGTTACTTTTTAATTTTAAATAGTCCTAGGCAGATATAGTTTAGCTTTATACTTAGTTATTTTATTTTAATATTTTATTATAAGAGAAAGATTTTCTCTTTCTTTCCTAGATCTAGTCTCTTAGATCTTTTCTTATTATAGTAGATTACTATTTATATATTAATAAATTCTAAGTCTCTTAATAATTAGGCTTAGATTATTTTTAATTTATTTATAAAGAGGTTAGTTTTTTTAGTTATTAGCTCTTTTTATAATAGTTCCTTATATATACTTAAGTAGTATTTATAATTAGCCTTAAAGAGTATTATACTAGTTATACTATAAATTAAATTATTATATATAAACTAGGCTATTAGTAAGTTATCTTCCTAGTTATTTTATATATAATTTATATAATACTATAAATATTATTTAATAGTTTAGTTTACTTTTTCTATTTATTTATTAGATTATAGTTAATATATAGTAGTTATTTATAACTTAATTCTTATTTAATCCGCGATTAATTTCTAGAATTTTATAGTAAATAGTTTATTTCTATCTAATATAATATATTTTAGTATATTATAATTTATAATAATAGTATTAATAAATAGGTAACCTATATCTCTTATAGTTATAGTTATTATTATTAGTACTAGATAAATATATTTTATAAGTTAGTCTATAATAACTATAAGATAGTCTTTTCTTAATATTATAGTTAGTAAAGGACCCACAAAGTTAACTATAATTTATTTCTATAGTTTTATTAGTATTTCTAGGTTTTATAATTTCTTATATAAAGCATGCCTCGCAGGCTTATTCCTAATATAGCTTTTATATTTACTAATATATTTCTTAACTTTTTTCCTTATATTTTTAATATAATAGTTTCTTGCGATCTTTTTATATATTTTATTAATTCTAAAGTATCCTTTTATTAGACTATTATAATATAATAAAATAATCTTATTAATTAGTATAAGTAGGATATAAATTAATCCCTTAATCTAAATCGTGCTATCTTAGTATTTAATTCTATTATTTAATACTTTTAGGATCCTTTATATAAGTTTATTATTTTTTAAAGTTTTTTTAATTTTATCTAGGATTTCTAGTTTACTAACTTCTATTATCACGGCTAGGATTATTAAGTTATTTTTAAGTATTTTATCTTTATTAACTTATAAGATCGCTAGTTTCAGACTTTTTTCCTTATTTTTATAATCTAGCCTTTGGCTAAGAGTATTTACTTATATATTTTTAGTTTTTTATAATATATTATTTTATAGTTAAACTATAATAGTAGTTTAGCTTATCTAGCTTGCCCTCTTATTAATTCTTTAGTTATTATAAAGTAAGTTAGATTTTTATAGTCTAACCTAATTATAACTTAGTATCTTATACTTTCTAGGTAGATTTTCTAGTATTTAAATATTATTATAATAGCTAGTAATTCTTTATTATAAATATTATAATTTACTTTTAGTAGCGTAAACTTTCTTAAGTAAAAAGCTATTAATTTTTTCTTACTATTAGTTCTAGTTTAAGTTATTATAGCTCTTAAAGTATAGTCTAATATATTTATTTCTATTATAGTAGGTAAAGTAGGATTATATTATTTCTAAACTAGTAAAATAATTAAGTTTTCTTTAGCTCTTTTAAAAGCTTATTATTACTTATCTATTTATTTATATAAGATATTTTTTTAATAACTTAAATAGGGGTTTTATATTATAGGTATATTTCCTAATATAGTATTAGTAATAGTTTAGTAGACTAATAAATTATTATAGCTCCTTAAGGTTTTTAGGGGCAGGCTATTCTTAAATTACTTTAATCTTTAATACTTCTACCTAGATACTATCCTTAGTAATCTAGTACTCTAAGAACTCTATTTCCTTAATATAGAACTCGTACTTCTTAAGCTTATACTTTAGGTTTGCTTTCTATAACTCTGCTAGTATTTCTTGTATATTTAGTATATATTACTTGAAGGTTTCTAAATAAATAATAATATTATTAATATATATATATGTATATCTAGGTAGAACCTTCTATAATACTTTTTTAATATATTATTAAAATAATACTAGTATATTAGTTAGCCTAAATAGTATAACCTAGTACTTATAAAAACCTTATTTTATTTTAAAAGTAGTCTTTTATTCTTTTCCTTTCTTAATCCTAATATAGTAATACGCGTTAGTGATATTAAGTTTCGTGAACTATTTTACTCCGCGTAATTAGTTTTAGATATTATTATTTAAGGATAAGGGGTACTAATCTTTAATTATTATATTATTAAGTAGTTAGTAATTAATATAAAGTTACTCTTTTTTTTAGGATAAATAGGACCCCGTGTCTTATTAGAGATTTTAACTTCTGGATAATCCTAATAGGTTCTTTAATATTAATATATTTTTTTAATAACCTATTATATTTATTATTTAGTAAGATTATTTATTAGTAATCTAATACTTTTCCTTCTTAAATAAGTATAATATAGTTATAGGGCCTATATAGTAGCAGCACCAGGTTCTTAGATTTCCTAAAAATATCTTAAAATTAATTATATTCTTTTAGGACTTTCTAGAGTAGCTTAATATTATTTATAACTACTACTAGCTACTAAGCCTTCTCCCTATCTTTTTTTTTATTTTTAATAATTTTATAATATTATCTTGTTTTACTAGTAGCCTAACTAGGAATATTTATTAATTATATTTTTTAATAGTTATTTTATTACTATAATAATAGAAATAACTAGACTTTTTTCTTTTAAGATTATATAATTATTTTTAGGTATTAACCTCCCTACAGGTTATTTAACTACTTACTTAATCTTATTCTAAATATATTACTAGCTACTAGCCTTAACTAGTACCTTTTTTTTTTATTTATAAGTATTTTTTTTATTAAAGTATTTTCTTGCTCTAATTAATATCTAAGTTATAATTCTCAAGCCACGGGATCCCTAATACTATATTATACTTGCTTAAAGGGGTTATATTAAAACTTAGTTTATAGCGTTTCTTATATACTATTATAAATAATAGTACTAATATAATTATTAGTTTAAAAGTTCTTAGGTTCTTACTATTTAATCTATTAATTAGCGTGGGTATTTCTTTTTTTATATTTAGTAATTAATAAAAGTTTATAAATTTAGGGTTTATAAAATTACTAGTTACTCCTAAATTAATTATAATATTTACTAGCCACTTATTAACCTAAATTAATAATTTAAAGTATTATCTTTATTATATTACTATTAAGAATCCTGGCAAGGCTAGTTTATTACTTTTTAGAGATTCTATTTCCTAGTTAGGTACCTTATTATATTATAATAATATTAGTACTAGTCCTGCCTCCTTCTTTTTTATATTATAGTAAAGATATAATATTTTATAGTAGTAAAGCCACGTCTTAAATATATAATCTAGGTATTTCTTATACTTTTTACACGTGTAGCTTATCTAGTAGCACGGGTACTTTATATTAATTTTTATATATCTAGGCGCGACCGGGCTATATTCTACTAGATTTTTTAGGATATTATATTATAATACTAGATACCTTTATTTATAGTAAGTAACTTATAGTTATTAGTTATGCTTAGGGTACTTAATATAATACCTATAATTATATTATTAGTAATAGTAGTATTTATAATTAAGTAGGCTTTTTTATTTTTTACTAGTTTCTTTTAAATTATTATAATAATCTTAGTTATCTCGCCCGCAGGCTTTATAAAATTATAGATATTTATTATAAAACTATTTATATACTACTTAATTTTTATTAGTCCTGTCCTAGTATATTAGCTAGATATAGTAATATTAAAACGTAATTTATTACTAGAGTTATTATTATTCTTATTTAATTTTAGTTTTCCTGTGTTCTTAGTAATTTTATTTTATAAGGCCAGGCCTTCTTTTATTATCTAGTAGTCTAAAAAGATCCTTAAATCCTTTTTAAATAAGGTTTTTAATTAGGGTTTTAGGTATTTTAATAGGTTTTTCCTTACTAGGATTAGGGCCTTTTACTTAAGTACTAAATTATTTATTAAGGGGGTTAAAATCTTATATAATAGCTAGGAATTTACTATATTCTTTTTTTTAAACTAGCTTAGTAATAGATTTATTTTTATAAGTCTTGTCTAACCTCTTAACTTAGTTATTTTATAAAATTTATTAAAGTTAATATTTTTTTATATAATACTTATATATAAGCTTATAAGCTTTACTATTATAACTAGTATTATATTTTCTAGCTTAGATATATATATAGGCTTCTAGCTTTATATTAATTATATTATTAAGGGCTTATTTATTTTATTTACTCTAGTTTAGGAGTAAGTTACTTAAGTATCCCTTTATTCTTAGTTTCCTAGCTTAGTATAGTATATACCTAACTAGTTTTTCTATCTCCTAGGTAATTTCTATAATTTTTTTATAAGTTAGAGGCATATTTATATTTTATATATATTTTACTTTTTTTAGGAATATAGTAAAAGGGTCTTCTTTTCTAGTCGCGTTAAGTATTATTAGCTCTGTGGTAGTATTTAGTTATTTTTTTTATTTAGAACTTTTATAGTTTTTCTAGCCTTGCTTTTTTTTAAAAAGTAGTTTACTATTTTATAGCCTAATTTACTGTAAGTAAAGTATAGATTTTTTTTTTAGTACTATTCCTTTTTTTTCTTAGAAAGTATTATATTAAGATCTATTAGTTAAGGTTTATAGAGATTATTATATCCCTAATTTCTTAGCTAAAATTATTATCTAGTATTAGTATAATTTCCTCTAGTCCTACTAAATTAATAAAAATATAGTACTTAGTATTTATTATACTAGTATTAATAATAACCTCTTCTTCTTACCCGCAGGTCTTAGAGTTAGTTATTAATTTATACTACTTACTTAACTATTTCTTTAATAGTCTTAGGTTTATTTATAATAGCTATTTTTTTAAGGATTTCTTACTTAAATCCTTTCTTAAATTACTTAATAAAGGCCTTGTTATCCTAAGATATGCGTAATTATAATTATATAAACTTAGACACGTAATAAAATATATTACTTGTTTACCTTAATTATCTTATTTCTTATTTAGTATTTTAAGTAATATTAATATTACTAAAAATATTTTTTAAGTATTTCTTAAAGATATTATAGTTTATAAAGATTTTCTTAGTATTATTAGCTATATTATCTATATTAGTAGTTTAGTATTCTCTTATAAAGGGTTTGAACTATTTATAAGCCGCCCTAGTAAAGTAAGTAAAAATAAAAAAAATTTTATTTTCTTATTTTATAAACTTATTCTTATTAATATTAAGATAAGTATTTATCTAGGTTTGCTAGTACCTAAGCTTAGATTAAGTACTATTAAAAGGTTTAGGGGTCTTAAGCTTTATAATTTTTATAGTAAGTTTATTATTAAGTTTAAGGACCTGCTCTTAGAACTATTTAATTATTTCTTAAGCTTTACTAGTAAGAGTAATATTACGTTAGTTAAGGTTATTAGTTAAGTTATTAATAATCACGGCTTAATTATTAAGCTGCTTTTATATAATATAAATAATAGACTAGAGTTATTTTATATTAGTAAAGGGTTAGTTAGCTTGCTAATTTCTTCTAGAAGCTATAGTAATAATTATTTTTAAGTTAAGATAAGATACTCGTGTTAACTAGTAATTAATATATTATAAAAGAGTAGACCTCTTTATATCTTCTTAACCCTAGTAATCTCTTATAAGCTTGTAATACTTAACTTAACTTACTTAATTTTTTTTCTAAATAATTTTATATTTAACTAGTATAAAGACTAGTTATAATTAGGGTTAAGCTTAGTTAAAGTAAGTAAGGCTAAGTATCTTATATATAAAATACTTATAAAATAGTTTATATAAGTATATTATTATTTTAAAAGTAACTCTAAAATAATAATTTATATTAATCACGAAAAATAAGTAAGACTAGATATAATAATAATAAGTATTCTTAAATATTCTTTATCTTAATTATTATCCTAACTACTCTTCTCTTATTATTAGTATAGTAGTTTAAGTAATAGTTCTTAGTAATTACTACTTTAATTACTAATACTTAGCTATCTATTATAGTAGTTATTATAATAATCTTATATAATTTTATAGCTTATTTTAGCTCTTTTTTACTTATTTAATAGCTTGCTACTAAAGTATACTAGATTATTATCCTAGGGTAATAATTATTATCCTATAATTATTATTTTTTCCTAATAATAGTCTTTTCTTTGGTAGTAGTTTTTTATAAACTATTATTTTCTTAGGATTCTTGTCTTTTCTAGACTACTATCTTCCTGTAATTATAGTCCTGACTAACTTGCTATCTTTTCTTCCTAGCTATCTTAACCAGAACAGCTGTCCCTGTTTCTGCCTTGCGACCCCGCCTTGCTGGGTTCTTAACAGCTACACGCACACCCCTTAGGCTACACGCACACCCTATATAGCTCTACGCACACCCCTCGGCCTGATTAGAAAGGCGGTAAAAGGGGCAGTATTTTTCATTTTTTCTTTAAAAAACTCTAGTTTTTAAATTTATTTAACATTTTAAATACCTTTAAATTATTAAGAAATAAAAATTTAAAAAATAATAAAGGTTAAACAAATATAAAAAGTTTTATTAAAAAGAATATACTTAAGATATTAGTTTATTATTAAGAAAATTCTTATAATAATTAATAATCTTTTAATTTATTTTATAAAAGTAATTTTACTATTATATTTCTAGTATTTCTAGTATTATTTAAGATTTAATTTCTATATAAAATTAATAAATCTAAAAACTTATATTATAGCTTAATTAAACTAGATAAAAAGATATTTTATAAAGATTATTATTAATTATATATTTAAATTTATAGTAATTCTAGTTTATATAAATAAATATTTAATATAATTACTTTACTTTTCTTTTATATTTTTAACTAATATTTAACCTTTCTTAATTTTTCTTATTTTTATTTTAAATAGTTTAAACTATTTAAAAGCTATTTGAAATGTTAAAATAATAAAATAATTCAAACTTTTCAACAAAATTAAAAAAGATTCTGCCGCTCTCTACTGCCTTCCTAATTAGGCCGAGGGGTGTGCGTAGAGCCGGGAGGGGTGTGTGTATAGCGCGACCCTTAGAGTATTCCTTAAATATATTTTTAATTAATTTATAATTATTATATTACTTTTTTATACCTGTTAGGGTTATTTATACTATAATTTTTTTTATTTTATTAGATTTGCTTTATAGGGGTCTTCTTATTATAATTAATTTTTTTATTAAGGTAAGTAATTCTTAATATTAAAGATAGTAATCTAATAATAAATATAGTTATATCTTTTAATATAAAAGGAATTACTAAGGTTTTAGGAATACAAAATATATATTAAGTAAAGAAGAACTTTACTAATTATATAGCATGCTAGTCCTGATTAAGTACCTTAATAATATTTATTACTAAGTCCTTATATAGGGCCTCCAGCCCATAACATTTATAATTTAGAAAAGGAAATAGGTTTTTTCTTTTTTTTATCTTATTATATAGTATATAAGACAGGTATTATTTTTAAGATTATATAGATATTATTCTTATCATTATATTTTTGAATTTTAAATAGCCTTTTATCTTTTTATTATAAATCTCTAACTATCTTTAAATTAATATATATATATATATATATATATTTTACTTTTTAAACTACTTAAACCTTTATTATAATATTTTAATTTTATTATTTAATTCTATAAAGAGGGCTTTTTAAGCTTAAATATTAATTTTATAAAATAGTAATTTTTATTAATTTTAGTATAAAGTCCTAGAAATACTTGATATAGTAATCAATTTTTTTTTAAAATATTCAAATCATTAAGGATCTGGAGATCCTAGCTAGTTATAATTATAATCCTTAAATTTAGTTCTTTTTATTTTAGCTTATTATTAGGTAATAACCTTAGTATATTAATACTAAAAATAATTATTATAGGCTAGTAATTTAAGTTATAAAAAATATTATTTTTTCTATATTATAGGATCTAGGGTTCTGAGTCTATAAATATGAATATTAAGTTCATTATAAATTTATTTAGGCTAGTAAGTATTTTTTTTAAGTTAAAATCTTTTTCAATATTATAAATTTAAACCCCTTAATTGATATAATATATAGTAAATCTTTAGCTATAATATTAATTTTATTTTTTTTATTTATAAATTAAAGTAAGTAATATAAATTTATATTTTTTTAATAAAATATGAGCCTAGCTTATTAAATATAAAGATAAGGTTAAGAATAAGGCTTTTTTAGTTATATATATATAATAGGGTAGGTAAGTTATATATACTAATAATAATTATAGTATAAGTATTAAATTAAAGAGTAAAAATAATAAGGAATCTAAAATATCATTTTATTTTTTAAATATATTATAAAAAGCTCTTATTTACTAGAAAGTAGATTCTAGAATATTAATTTATTAAATATATTAAAATAACTAGTAATTAAGACTTAAAATATAATATACTTTTTTATCTACTATACTAGTCCTTAGATAATAATAATATAGTACTTTACTAATAATTTATTTATTATTAATAAGACTATAGTATTGTTGTTATTATATATATTATATTAGGTAATATTAAGGGCTCCTAATATTAAGATAATAAATATATATTACTTATATAGCTATTATTTAGTTTCAGGATATTTTATATATTTAAAGCCTAGGGAATAATTTAAATATTAAAATACTTAATAATTTTTTTATTATTTAATATTATTAAGGGCTTTTTTAATATTTTTTTATTTTTTTTATATTAGCTTAGCTTTTTTTAAGGTATTATTAATTAATCTTTTTCTTTAAGTACTTATTAATATTAGCTTAAATAAAGGAAAATAAGAAAATTAATTAATTTACTAAAATAAGCTTAATATATATAATCTTTTTTAATTATATACCTTTTATAATTATTTATCTTAATTATATACTAGCTATTATAATTTATATATTTTACTTTTATTTTATTATCTTAATAGGGGTAGTCCTTTTATTTATATTTTTTAATAATATAATACTTAAATTTCTAATTTATTTTATAAGTTTAGGCTATATATTTATATTACTAGTATTAAAAGTACCTTATAATTATATAAACTATATTAAATAGTCTTATTTTTTTTTAAATTTATTATTTAATACTAAATCTTTTTTTAAAGAAAATTAATAGAATATTAATATTTAAAATAAAAAATCTTTATTTTTTTTCTAGCTTAATTACTTTACTTCATTACTTATATTTAAGAATCTTTACTTTATTTTTAATAACTAGATTTTAGTTAAGGATACTCTAGATACTCTTATATTATTTATTTATTAAAAAATCTTCTATAGTTCTATTATATATTATAATTATATATTTTCTTAGTTAGATCTTTATTATAGAGCCTAGATTATTAATTTAAAAATAAATATTATTTTTTAATAACCTTTTAATAATTATTAAATTTATTATTAATATTAGATTTTTACTAGAAAGTCTTTAAATAATTATAATAAGTTATTTAAGATATTTATTAAGGTGTATTATTAATTCTAGGATTAGGATTTTATATACTTTTCTTTTTTATTTATTTAAACATTCATTTCTTATTTTTACTTTAGAGTAATTAGTTTCTTATTTATTATAATAATTCTAGTAAATATAATAAAGCTAGTTACGAGACTTGAAAATAATTTTAAAAGCTTTATAAGTATAAATTTTATAACTTATTTTATAATTAAAAAAAGATAAAAAATAAGAACTATTTTTAGCTCTCTAAATAATTAAAAAAAGTATTTAAGTTAACCTAGGGCCTAAAGCTTATTATTAATTTATTTTATAATTATAAGGATTTTATTTTACTTCTAGCTTACTGCTTAATATATAAATAAAAAATATCAAGGATCTTTTTCCTTTCTTAGTATTTTTTAGTAATAATATTATACTAGCTTATTTTTTTTTATTTAAAGGCTAGGGACTTAATTATTCTATAATCAGATATAGCTTTTAAGTCCTTTTAAAGGAGCTTAATAGTTGCTGGTCCCTTTGGTAAATCAGATAAAGTTTTTTTAATCCATTAGTTAATCAATCAATTTTAAAATATTTATAGATATAAAAAGGGCTTGTTCCTTAAAATTATTAATTATATTAATAATTAAGACTCTCTTTTTTTCCTTATTATAAAAAGTTAGTACTAGATTAGCATGATTATTAATGAAAATATTAATAATAAAAAGCTTAAACTTAAAGGTACATATTTTTTAATCCCTTTAAAAAATAAATTTATTTATTTATTAGAATAACTTAATCCTTATTAAAAAAAAGTTTAGTGACCTATAATAATACTAAAACTTAAGAGCTTTAGTAAGGTATTTAAAAAAGGTATAAAAAATAAAATAATATTATTAAAAGTATAGGAACTTTCCTTAATAATAAAAAAGGAAGTAAATAACCTATAATAAGTTATAAGATTAATATAAGCTTATTTATATTTTTTAATAAGGGATTAAATTCTAATACCTTTTTTTAAACTTATAGATATTTATGAGAACAGGGGTTCTTGTGTGCTTGGTTAAATCAGTGTATCCAGGATTTAGAGGCTTAATAAAGAAATAAAGGCTATTTTTAAAGATTATATAAATAATATAGATTAATATTAAGGTTCAGAATCTTACTTTATAAGGATTCTAAAGTTAGTATATACTTAATTAGCTTAGAGCTAAGTTAATACTAGTAAGATATTTATATATCCTTATAATTATTCCCCCCTTTTATAGGCCTTAGTCCTCAAGGCTAGGAGTTTTTATTATTTAAGCTAAATATATATTTAGTAAGTATTAATAAAAACCTTATATAACTAGTGAAACCTTTTTATAAAGGGAAAAATTATTATAAAAAGAGAAAAGGCCTTCTTACAGGTAACTTATTATTTTATAGTAATATATAAAATTATCTTCTTAATACTCTCCTATTCTTTTATAAATAATATAATTATATAAATATTCCTTATAAATAATCTTTATAGCTAGTACAGCTCTATAAAGTATTTATAAAATAAAGTAAATAATATTTATATAAGATTAGTAGCCCCTAATTAATAAAACTTTATTTTAAATAAAAGTTTTATAAAATATTTAATAGTACTAAAGTAAAGTATAAAATAAGTACTTAAGTAAAGTATTACTTTATAAGATATTTATAGTAATAGTATTTTTTTTAAACAATAATTATATAAGTAAAGTTTAAATTTACCTTACTTTTAAAAAAAAAATATTTATATAAGATTTCTTTTTTTTTTAATTTCTTTTTTTTTCTTCTTCCTCTCTCTATCCTTGTATACTATATTAATAGTAAATATATAGTTCTATAATTTATTAATTTATTATTAATTCCTTACTTTATATTACTTATTTCTCTTACTTACTTCCTAGTAATTACCTTACTTATTTTCTGGTAATTACTTTATTTACTTTTTAGTAATTACCTTACTTATTCTCTAGTAATTACTTTATTTATTTCTAGGTTTATAAAAATATTAGCTAATCTTAAGTAATTTATAAACTTATAATAGCTATAACTAGTTTTATCTTTTTTATTTCTATTATTTTCTTATTATTTAATAAGGGCTAAATCTCTTTAATAGCTTATTAAATCTTAAGTATAGTTATTTAGTAATATAGTTATAGGCTAATATTATTAACTATTTTCCTCCCTGGATTATAAGATGCGGGATACTTATAATTATTATAATAAATATTTATTACTAGCTTATAACTTAGGTAAGTACTCTATTAGGCTTTATAAGGCTTTATAAAAAAATTCTTAATAATAAAACTAATTTCTAATTAATTATTTATTAATTTTTTTATTATAACTTCTTCTAGCTCTACAGGCTTATTTTTAAGAGCTACTTGAGATATACTATTTTTAGTAATTATATTTATTAATAACTAGACTATAGCCTAGTTTATTAATTATCTTAGTATATAAGATTACTAGTTATAAGTTATACTATCTAATTTCTATAATTATACTACTAGGTCTAGTTTCTTAAATAAAACTTAAGTCTTTATCTTTCTAGGAGCGCGTGTAGATCTTTACCCTAATATATTAATATATTTATTTTTATAATAAATTATTTACTAACTAGTTTATTAAATAATATTAAATTTATAAGACTATCTTTATTACTTATGCTAGCCATAAACTATTACCTAGAAATAAGTATATAAAATATATTTTATTATTTATAAATATTATAAGATATAAGCTTATATTTATAAAATATATTTCTAGAGGGATTAGATAAAAATATAATAATTATTTTTTTTATAATATTCCCTACTTACTTATATAATAAGAATTAAATACTAGTCTAACTTTACCCAGGTATTATATAAGTCTATTAATATATTTTTAATTAAGAGTAGTTTAATAAGAAGAGCCTTACTTCTATAAATAAAGTTTTATTATTAGATTTAGGTATCTTATATACTATACTTCTTATTAAAGTATATAATAGGCCAATAATATTTCTTAAGCTTGTAATAATACTAGCTATTAACTTATTAATATAATTATATATAATAATAATACCTTACCCTGCTTATACTTTCTATTTTTAAGTATTTATTTATAAAGTTTATTTTAGGCTAGGTATATAAATATTTTTAATAGCCTGGTTTTTATTCTTTTATAGTATTATTACTATAAAATTTAAAGGTTTTTTTATTATTTTAACTTTTTTATAAACTTCTTAAATATTTATAAATATTTTAAGTAGTTTATAAGTTCTTATATAATATTATTCTTATCTAGCTTATACTTTTTCTATTTAACTTAATATAGCTATTTATAATTATTCTTATTTTTTTCCCTTGTAAAAATAGCTTTAAGTATATAGTAACTACTATCTACCTTTATAAGGTATATAAGAAACTATTTTATAAAGTTAACTCCTTTTATTTCTTAATACTTATAAAGTATTAAAATATAACAAATATTATAAATATCTAATCTTATAAATAAGTCTAAATAATATATATTTTATTTAATATATTTAATAATTAATAAGCTTTATAAAATAGTATATTTAGCTTATAAAATAGTTATATTAAAAATTAGTTTTTTATATTAACTTATATATACTTACTAATCTTAAAGGTCTTAATAATATATTTCTTATTATAATACCTTTTTTAGTATTTATAGGCCTTTTTTAAAACTTTAATAATATTTTTATAGATTCCTTATAACCTAGCTATTATTAACCTAGCTATATAATTTATGGTATCCTTCTTTATAATATTCTAGATATCTAGTTAGGTATTTAATATAAGTATATAAGGATATTTACTTATCTCTATATAAAATAAAGTAATACTTATTAATACCTGCTTTAAGTTATTATATATAAACTTTATAAATAGTAAGAAATTAACTTAATTATCTTAGTTAAAGTTAATATAACTTTATAAGTATTATTTTAAAATATTATTTAGGTATTTTATCTAGCTATTTATTTATAGATAATATATAGTATTTAATAATTATTTAATCTTAAAATAATATATTAAGTTAGACTAGAACCCTAGTATAAAAACTAATATATAATTTATTATAATATTTATAGGTACTTTATATAAATAGATTACCTTATAAAATATTATTTTTATAAGCTATATTCCCTTAATTATCTTATAAATAAGAATAAAATAAGCTATCTTACTTAGATAATTAATAATAATAAAAATTATATTATATAGCTACTAGTCAGGATCTATAATCTTTATACTAGCTAATAAATTAGTAATAAAATTTATATTAATTTATTTTTATATTTTTATAGGGACTAGCAAGGGCTATAATAAGCCTTATTATTTATTATACTTAACCCTTATATTTAAGTATATTATACAGCTTTAATAATATTCCTTAATAAACTTATATATATAGCTACTAGAATTATTAATAAACAAGCTTTTAAGTTTTTTTTTAAAAGTAAAGTATCTTACTAAAAATTATTATAGAGCTTTATAAATATTTTAAAATATAAAAAGTACTAGTCTAGGATATATACCTTTTTTTATAATAAAATATATTATCTTTATTTAATTAGAGGCTTAGCTTTAATCTATCCTTTTTAAATATAATATACTTAGTATTAGGATTTACTAGGCTTTTATAAATATCTTATATAATAAGATTATTTTCTAGTAGTATTAAAAGCTTCTTTAATAACTTAATAAAAAGGTCTTTATAAAATAATCCTTTATTATATAAAATATATTAGGTTATTATTTATATAATCTAATATTACCTAGTATTAGATTTATTAATTATTATAATCTTTATAACTAGTCCCTTACTTAATTTTTATAACATAAATATTTATTTTAAAGTTAGTATTATAGCTATAATCTACTTTATAAATAAGCTAAGCTAGTTCTATAGCTTATTAAGGACATGCTTTTAATATTCTAACTTATCCTTATAATAAATAAATTTTATATAATCTACCCTATATAACAGGCTATTTATTAGGTTAAGCTTACTTATATAGTAGACTATCTTAAATCTAAATCCTGTTAAAAATTAAGACTAATAAGTCTATATTTATAAGAGGGCTTTAATCTATAATTAAAAGCTTTATAATATTGTATAATTTATAATAATTTTTATTTCTTTATAACTACTTTCCAGGTAGTACTGCTACTTATAAAATAATTTTATAATAGTTAAAAGTTCCTACTTATTAATATTATAATTATACTTAGTAATAATTATTTTCCTAAAGAAGAATACTACTAAATATTATATATTATTTTTTATAGCTAGGTTAATATATTATAAACTATCTAGCTAGAGATATTACTCTTTAATTATATAAAAAAAATTTATTCTAATAAATTAGCTTTATTATCTTATAAAAAGCTTCCTTAATCTTCTAGAATAATTTATAGGCTTTATCTATTATAATATTATTAGGATTTTTAATAGATTATAAGATATTTTATTTACTAAGCTTCCTTAATAAATTTATAAGTAAAGCTATAAAATAAAAGTACTTTTTTATAAAATATTAGTACTAATTTATAAAGCTAATAAATATAAAAATATTATAAATAGTCCTAGGTATAGGCTACTTTATAATAGTACTTATTTATAAGGGTTCTATTTTAATACCCTCTAGTATAATTATATATTTAGGAAAGTTAATCTTAATTATTATAGAGCTATATTTACATCTCTTATAATATAAACTTATTCTATATAGTTTACTAAGGACTTTTTTTACTTATTAATAATATTTCTCTAGTATTTATAAGAATATAATTATATTATCTAGGTATATAATAATATATACATCTAAAATATTATAGAATACCTAGTTTATAAATCTTTAGAATATTATAGGAGTATTCATTAAACTAAATAATATTATATAGTATTTATATAACCTATATTTTATCTAGAGAACTATTTTTTATTTATATTTTTAAATAATATAAATCTAATTAAATATGTTATAGAAATTAAATTAATTAAATTATTTAGCCCTGCTAAGTCTCCTAATTATTTTTTTTTATTAATAGTAATAGATACTAGTTCTTAATAGTAATAGTATTTAGCTTATAATAATTGATATATATATATAGATACTACTATCCTTTTTTAATATATAAAGTAATAGTACTTTTATAGGTAACTTAAATAATTAGATCTACCCTTTTATAAGTATTATTAAAATATACTTATAAGTAGCTAGTACTTTATAGGGGGGTAATTATATAAAAAGCTAAATAATAATTTTTTATCTTTTTCTAGTTTAATCTATAAGTTATCTCCTTTATAATATAAAGGTAATTCCTTTAATTTATAGTTTAAAAAATATTTATAAATTTATAATATTATTTAAGAATATCTTTTACTAATAATTTATTTATTTAGATTATATTAACCTAGAGAACTTATATTTATAATAGATTATAAGTAGTACTTATTTTTTTTATAATAATTATAAAAATTTAAAACTTTATCTATTTAGCAGGTCTCTAGATTATACAGTTTTATTTAAATAATATTTAGAAAAAGCTTTAAAATATCTAGTAAAAATATAGCTAGCTTATAAAAAACTTTCTAAATTTTATAAAACTCTTTAAACTTTATTTTAGCCTTTATAATTTCTTTATTTTTTAATTATTTATTATTAATATATAAATCTATTATAGTAATATCTTCTAGCCTACTTACTTTACTAATATTATATTATTATTATTTACTAATACTTGCGTGATATAATATACTATTACTAAGCTTAATTAAGGTATGAAGCTACTTTTATTTTATAAATAATTTAGTACTAGCAGGTAAGACCTTAGATTTCATTATTAAAATATTAATTATAGCTATTTCTAGTTAAGGAGCTTAGTAAAAATATTTTTATAAAGGACTAACTATAGCTATTTCTAGTAAAAAAGCTTAATAAAAATACTTATTTAAGGCTTTTTTAGACCTTTAATTTTCTATATAAATATAAATAATAAGGTTTTCTTATATAAAAGTTAATTTCCTTTTTATACAGGGTAATCCCTTACTTAATACCTATTTTTATAATACTTATAATAGGTATTTTAATCCCTAAACCTTTCTTTATAAAATCCTACCTAGTTAATAAGTAGTTTAGAATATTTATTTTATAAATTTTAATTCCTAGCAAGATTACTAAGTAGCTCTTATAAATATTTTCTTAAAAAGTAAGAACTATTATATTTATAATTATTATTCTATCCTCTTATAGGGCTAGGGCTGTTATTATTTAATTTTTATAGGCTATTATTAATACTAGTATAGATTAAAGGTTAAAGCTTAATAACTATATTTATAAAATTTTATTATTTATATAATATCTCTAGTTATTTATAGACTTACTATTAAGTCTTATAAGATAATAATAGATTAAAATTCTTAAAGTCTATTTTACAGGTCTTTTAGTTACTATTTAAAGAAATTATATAAACTATTTTAACTTTCTTTATAATATTTATGCAAGCTTTTATCTCTTTATAAGATAGTAAGTACTATTTAGGTAAAGTATTATATAATTTATCTTATTCTCTTTATTAAACTAGTTTATTTTTATAAGTATATTTATTTAATTATAAAATATCTAGTAATTAGTATAATTAATAATTAAGTAAAATATACTTTTTAATAATAGGTAAACTCTAGGTAAATATTTCTTTATAAGACTTTTATAAACTATCTTAAATAGTTAACAGGCATACTTATAAAACTTAAATATATTAAGCTTAGTAAGCTACTTATAAGTAGTAAGCTTATACTTAAATATTATAATATATTATTCTTTGATAGTTAATAATTCCTTACTAGTTATTTATAACTTAAGAATAAGAGTTTTATTAAATAGAGGTCCTTTTACTAGAAAAGTACTTACTATAAAATTATTTTACTTTATAAGGGGTACTTAACTTATTTTCTTAGGGATTTAAGCTAATTATAAATTTTTTTTAATTTTTTTAATATTATAAATAGGCTAATTCACGGGGGTAAGATATTAAAGTTATAAGAACAGGGGTTTTTATATACTTAGTTAAATTAATATATCTAGGATTTAAAGGCTTAGTACATAAAAATAAAAGCTATTTTTAAAGATTATATAAATAATATAGATTAATATTAAGGTTTAGAATCTTGGTCTATAAGGATTCTAAAGTTAGTATATACTTAATTAGCCTGCAGCTAAGTTAGCACTGGCAGGATATTTATATATCCTTACAACATTAGTTAAAAAAATAAGTTAAAAAATAAAGATATAAATTATAATAATAAATAAGCCTATATTTTTAGCCTAGCTATTTTAATGAAATATCAATAATAATAATAAGATTCTAAAGGTATTTACTAGGTATTATATTAAAATTAATTTAAAAGTATCTAAATTATAAAGGGCTTTTTTATATTTTTCTTATATTTTTCGAGATCTAAAAACATTAGCTATAGTAAGACTTCCTTATTAAATATATAAATTATTTATCCTAGAATTCTAGAAATTAACCTAGACTTTAAAATATTAATAAACTTTTATATAATAATATTAATAATATTAGAATAAGGTAGCAGAGTAGGTATTTTATTAAAAATAAGAACTTTAATAGTAAAATAATAACTATATTAATAGTCTTAGCCTTGGTAGTATTTTTAGCCTTAATATATAAGACTTCCTTATTTAAATAAATTAAAGAAAAGTTTTTAAAAAAAAGAAGAAGAATTTACTTATTAAATATTTTATTTTAATATAGGCTGGGATTAATATATAAATATAATATATTTAATTTATTATGAATATAATTAGTATAAGAGCTAGAATATAAATATTTCAGGGTAAACTTAAACTAGTAAAAATTATATATTATTATTATAAGCTTAAGTACTTTTTTTATACTACTTTTTTATTAATATCGTAAACTACTAAATAATTATAATATCATATTTAAACTTAATATTTAAAAAGACTAGTATAAGTAAGTTATTTAGCTAGAAAAAATAAGTATTCTTAAGAAAAAATAATTTTATATATTTATATTAGAATATAACTTTATAAACTATTATTTCTAGCTTTAGCCTTAAGTAATACCCTCTTATTAAAAAAATAGTTTTAAAAGAGAAGATTTTTTAAAAAAAATAGAATTTATACTAAAAAATTATAATTAATAAAGAAAAGAATTTAAAAAAGAATAATTATATTTATTAAAGTTATCGAATTCTCCTAAAAAGTTAAAAAAAATAAATAAGAGATATTATTAATATTATATTTATTAAAATAGGAGGTAACTAAATTAAATAAACAAACTTAATTTTTAAAATACTTATTAAATATTTTTAAAACTATATATTAGTTTCTATACTAATTATATTAAAAAAAAATAAACATTGAATAATTATGTTTTAATAAAATAAATAAATAACTATACTAACTATACTATTTTTATAAGATTAAATATATTATTACTATATTTTTACTAGACTCAAACTAAAGCCTTTTAAATAAATATAAAAAAAGGGATAATAAATAAATAAAAAGTAAAAAAAAATAATAAAAAAAAAGAATAATACCCTATAAAACTAGAGTACTTATAAGTAAGAAAAAAAAGAAAAAAGAAAAAAAATAAGAAAAAAAGTTTTCATGTTATATATAATCTTAAGGTAATAATAAGTAAAAATTTATATATTTTACTTTAACTTACTTTTTATATATTATTATACTATTATAGTAAGGCTTTTTCAAATAAAATAATACTTATTTTACTTTATTTTTTTTTCTAAAATTATTTAGTCTTTTTTATTACTTTTATAAGATTTATTAATCTTAAGATACTAAAATTGAAATAAGAATTTAAAAAAACCTTAAAGTTAGGATATTTTATTATTAAATAACCTTATAGTAAAGATATTTAATAACCCTTTTAAAGATAAAAAA
>NW_027395840.1:0-24785 GCF_047715665.1 Aspergillus karnatakaensis | reverse complement strand
CCCTCCTCCTGCCCCCCCGCAAGCGGTCGATGCGCCGAGTTACCATAGTTCTGCACCCCCGTTGCCGGCAGCACCGCCAATTCAACAAGAATGGCATCAGCCGCCGCCCCCATCTTATCCAAACATACCACCAAGTCAATATCACCCTCCAAGCACAATACCGAGCCCTCCCCCTCCTTCGGCCACTCCGGCTAGTAGCTTTTACCAGAAGTTAAATGCTCAGCAAGCCGCCTCATATCCCCCAGAGAGGCCAGTGTCTCAGTCGCCACCTGTTCACATCTCAACAAGCACACCACCTCCTGCTCCGATCTACTCCCAGCAGGTCAGCCCTGAGCAAGTAAGCTCATTTCCTCCAGAGGGACCAATTTCGCAATCTCCAGCACCTGCACATCTTCCGGTGACTGGTCCGCCCCTACCCCCCAAAGCCAGTCCATTGATCATCCCTACTGGTGCGTCTGCTTTAGGCTCTGGCGGCCCGTCAGACTGGGAGCACTTCTCTCCCATCGCAGGAGAAGTTGATGATGTGAGTGTATTCAAGCAGAGAATGGATCCTCCGCCAAATGCCGTACATGAATTACCCCTTAGCCACCAAGCCAGCACTCCTCTCGCGTCGTTAAACACCCACTCTTCTCATCCTTCATTCTCGAACCCAGATTTTACGCAACAAGCAGATAGTGCAGGGACACATTACTCAACGCAATCCCCGATCAGTCCAGGCACTCATCAGAATTTCCAGCCACCCCCTCACCCTGTGAGAGTAGACAGCACCGGATCGGACTATACTACTGTATCGGCTGTCGCTAATTCCGAAAGCATTGACGGCATCATTGAAGCATGGAACAAGCCCGTGTCTACAGATAATAAACCACAAACTATACAGAAGAGCCCTCAAGTTGCACCAGTGCCGGTATCTCCTCGGCGAACTCCAAGTCCTGCCGAAGCTCATCCGGTAAAGCAGCCTGAGCCTATTGTGAGGCAGGAAACACCAATTGAGCAACCTAGTATCCCCAAAGATCCTGTCAGTGAGTTTGGAAGGAAAACTGGCTCACCACGACCGCAATCAAAACAAGGTGACCGCTACGAGGACCTTGATTCATGGTCGCAGTCGTCTCTGGAACGTTACGTTGCAATGCTTCGGAAGGAGGCTGTTGCTGATTCCGATGAGGAACGCTTCAAGATCTTCACCACTTTCATGGCCAAGGAAATGAAGCTCCGCGAGATTCTTTACAGTATTGAGCATGACACAAAGGATGTGGTGAATGCGCCACTACAGTCGATCGTCCCGCAAACCCCAGCACAGGAACCTGAGCAGATCAAGCCGAAGTTGACTCCAGATCAGTCGGGGTTGATTCCAGTAGAGACAGAGGAGGACTACTTTGCGCCTTCGGATAGTGTGGAAGACGCAGGAGATGGTAGTTACAGCCCGGGCGGACGCCCTATACTTCCTCGGCTTCATACACCTCAACCTCCAACGCTACAGAGATCAGCATCAAATCCTAGCGGTCATAAGTATACTGCAAGTCATGCAGTAGCGGCACATGCCCTCCGCTCTACTTCAGTACCGCCTGCCAGTCAGGTCCCGCAAACGGTGCTATCTCCTTTGACGACCAATCCTCCTCAACGAATCTACACTCCATTTCGATATACCGAAGGACCACAACGAGGCTCTGACAAACTATCCTTCGACCGCCCGGCATATCAAGCATACTCTGCTTTACGACAGGCGGGCGCAGACAGCGGGCGCTTGATGGTGGACGCTCCAACCGAGGGTAACCGGAAGAGATCTAGCTCTATGGAATCTGTACAGAATGATCCAGATGAGACCTTTGTTGGTTTGATCAGAGAAAAGAGCGTCAACTACCGGAAGAAGCCTCCTCAGATATCATCGCCCCCACCATTACCTGCTTCTCTCCGGCAAGGTAAACCACCTGGGTCAATAGAAGAGCTGCGTGCCGTCACATCTTCGCCTGTTAATAAGCAGTCAGAAAGTCTCTGGCATTCAACGGTTAGACGAGACCTGGAAAAGTATACTAATGATTTTGGATTCGTGCGCGAGGTATTTAAACCATGGGAGGCGACTAGCAAGACCCGCAGGGAGAACCTGGATAAAGAGCGCATCAGGCGCCAGGAGGAGTCAGAGAATCATATCGATACGCTATTCAACGGAAAGGAGATCGGGTACGCGGATATTAACATCCTGGAGGAGGAGTTCCGTCAAGCGGAGGCCCGTACTCAGCTCGAGGAGGAGCGTGGGGAGCTCGATGACTTTATCTCCAACGTCTTCAATGCGGTGGATAAGCGGTTGGAGGAAGAGATTGCAACACTTCAAGTTCACTATGACTCTGCACTCGGCCAACTTGACCGCGAAAACACGAACAAGGAGGAGAGCACAGATAAGCATAGCATTTCCCATACGATGAGAATCGTCAATGAAATACATCATAAACTCGAGATGAGGCACCACAAGCGATTGGAGATCGCCCTGGACCGCGAACGTCGAAGGAAGAAGGCCGAGCGACGACCTCTTGTCTTTATGGGTGACTCGGCGGCGCTCAAGAAACTGGACAACGAGTTTGATCAGATGGAGAAACAAAACATCCTTGAAGCAGCTCGGGCCCGTGATGAGCGAGCTAATAAGCTCATGGATCTATTCGATGACGCCATAATGCGTGGACTCGGGGAGAACCAAAGTATCCTAGATGAACTCTCAGCAAAGGTTGCGAGGGTTGATGAAGCCGCAATTCGCACCTCCGGCCTACCGGACGCAGAAATTGAACAAATCCTCAAATCCGTGCACAGCCTAGTCGAGTCGCTCCGCAAGGACTCCGAATCTATTCTCCACAGCTTTGGAGTTGCCGATTCAGCCCTCAACAACGCCGATTACAGCGTCTCCGTTGCCGAAGCTCGCTACTCTAATGCGGAACCCGAGGTATTCAAGCAGCTCGAGGCAGAAAAGAAGAAAGAGGATGCGAAGGTTCAGGATAATGTTTCAACTAAACTACAGAGCGTACGTGTGACACCTGCGAAAACTACACTGAGCATCAACGAGGCTCTGAGGACACTGGGGAAAACGCCCTTCCCGGACCCACCAATTCCAACAGATGTCATTCCGGACAATAGCCATCTCTATGATGTTTCTCTGCCCAACCCTGCTCGCCCTGCTAGTACTGTCCGTATGGCGGCAAGGAAGGTGGATGGTGACCCTGAGCATCGGGAGCGGCTGCGCAAGGCGTTGGAGGACGCGAAGAAACGCAATGCGGCAAGGCAGCGCTCGCCGTCTAATGTGACGAAGGAGTAATATGATGGTGTGGTGTGGTGTGGTATATACCGTTATGACTCACGAATTTCTTATTCTATACCCTTTCTTGCTTGGCGATGCATTGATACTGCTCTTTGTTTGCTTCGTATAAATAGCGTATATGCTTTTAATATTCGATACTGGATTTCTAATTGGGAAGCGGATCCTGAATTCTGAGTTACCTCCGTTTGTAGGTTGGGTCAACCCCTTGTAGGTGACTGAATGAACGGGTGAAGAAGATCCTCAAGCCACTAGCACTTTGTATTATGAGTATCTTTCGAACAGCCTCTTTCAGTCTATTTAGCTCCTTTCGATCTGATGTCTAGCCACCGATATCTCACCAGGGTACACACCATCACCTCTCAACATCATCATCAGCACATCTCAGCCAGAAACCCAGCTTCAGCTTGTTTGGTTAGAAAACCTGGAAACAGACCTTCTGGCGTCCAAAGCACGAGCCTCGAGGGCAAGCGCTACCTTGGTACAAAGAACATTCCCCTACCGCGCCGCCTGTGCCACAACCAACAACTGGTAAATAGAATCAACGCTCGATTCACCGACGCCCAAAGCTGAAGGCTCTCGAATACGCCCCGCTGCGGTGCGTCTTCCCATTTCATACCAAGCAGATTTTCCGTTTATCTAGTCATGGCACTCATCTTGATGATCCACTCAGGGCCCGCGATTGTCGTCATGCGGCGTGGTCAACACACAGTAATCGGGGTAGCCGCTGCGCTTACGAAGGGTGTCGCGCCTCTTAATAGGGCCTTATCCAGTGCGCAATTCTAGAGACGCTCTATATACCCTCTTTTTTCTTCTCCTCATGACTTGAGCTGAGGGAAGCTGAAGCGAAAACATACGTACATCGGACGCCACAAACACCAGACCCGCACCCATGGCCATGGTTCAGGTCCGCACCAAAAACATAACCTGACAGAAAGCCTTACCTAGAGGCCTGACGAATTCCAATCGCTTCTGACTACTTATTCATTGACCCGGGCGCCATGTCTGCGCCGACCGGGCAGTTCCATGGTCTCTCAATTTGCTCTGCGGAGACTGAGACTGGAACAGACACTGAGACAGAATCTGCTTTGAGACAAGAACGCGGTGAGCTTGAACAACGCAGCACAACATTAGGGGGTCGTCGTGGGGCAGATATGACGGTCGTCAAGGCCTCATCGGGGGTCGTTTATGACCTCGAGGCTTCGGATCTTGATTCCGAAACTAGGTCTCGTGCCTTGCTCGGTCTAACGGCGGACTTTGACATTCTGTTTTGCGGGTCTATGCGGGGTGGGATCGGGTATGAGTTCGTTTTTGCGGAGCAAGTACGCGTTCAGATCGATCTTGACGAGACTACGGCTGGACTTGAGAACCGGTATAGGTGCACCTGTGCAGTGTTTCAGGCTAGGAGGGATGTTGCTTGCCAACATATCTTCGTGAGTTCTTTCGCAGCATTAAGTAGAGTGTGAGTTGCAGCTAACAGGTCTCAATGAGTTCAGTGGCTTCTCGATCAGCTTCAGGGTCTTTTCGTTTCGGACTCACCTTCCCTCCTTCCTTCCAGAGTTCTGCTGTCGAGTGATGGACATGCACAGGGCTTCATGCGGATTGAACGACTGGTGTCTGCATCGACAGCACCGACTTCAACCGCAACGCTAGAGAGTCTTGCAAGTCGTTTAGGTTGGTCGTATGTTCGCTCCGTTAGCGAAGGCGCGATGAGCCGGACACAGAGAGTACGGGATATCCTGTCGGCTTTTAGCACAGAAAGCTTGCCTGAGGAATTTCGGATTGACCTTGTTGAGGAGGAAGACCGTCATGCGGTGCCTTCAAGGACAAGAACAAGGAAGAGAACACCAGAACAATGCGTTGTACAGGGTGATCTCGAAGCCACGATCTTTCGACTCGCGGTACACGATGACCACGTCTTTGCTGGCCTATGCAAGGCTATGCCTCCGGGGGCCTGCGCAGTGATATACTTTGACAAGGCCCAAGAGCGAATAAGAAGGCTTCTCTTAGACTTCGACAGGTTTTGCAAGAACTACGGAGCACCTAACAAGGAGCAGCCTTTACCTCATGTCACTACCACAGCTCTTCTCTCAGCCCTCGAATCCCATGCTATTAATATTCGCAAAAATATCCATACCCGCTCACCCCACGGTCTCCAAGGCGCCGCTAAAGCCCTAATTACTCTACTCGAAGACATCAGCACACGAGACAAAGATGCTCTACAGGGGAATATGCACGGCCGGACCTCCTTTTCTGATGAAGACGACGACCAACGGAACCTATACCATCAGCTCATCTGGAATACGGGCAGTGAGGATGAAATTGGTGCACCGCGGTACTTTGTCCTTGATGCTTTGGAGGATCTCGCTCGGATGGAGGATTTACACCCTTTCAAGAGTCGACTAGAGGCTATTTTATATCGGATTGAGGTGAATCGGGCCCCAAGAGACTTCATCTTGAAGTTGGGGGCTATTGTTCGTGGTGCTTCTGAGGGTGCTGGTCTAGGGAGAAAACGAAGTGTCACCGGGACTGCAGGTGAGGGTGGTGGGAAGAGGGCGAGGTAAGCCCTAGGTCTATCATTTATCGCAAACGATAGGGAAGTTTGTCGGAGGCTGTCTGATTGTTCTTTTTTGCTTGTCTACGACGGTTGCTATTTACCACGCATGACCTGATGATCAATCTTGCATATCTATTAGCATGTCTCAGCATAACTATGGAGTGGGTGGCTATTGTTGACTATCCTTTTAGCGTTAGCAAGCCCACTACGGTACCTTGCCCTACTACTGTCCTTGTTGCCATTTACAAATATGCATACAGAAAGAAGCCATCAATTTATATAGCTATCTTCATATATACACTCCTTTTTGAACAATTACAAGCTTCTTTATTGTTAGTTATCTCTGCTTCTTCACGCAAACCAGGTTCTTACCTCTACATGTACCGGTTCAAGCCGCTACCCTATGATTTCCCGAGCACCCTACCACTGACTTTCGATCAGTAACCAACTACAGAGTACCAACTAACTCAGAAGCGCATCACACGTTCTATGGCCACTGAGCTAGAGATAGCTTACCACTACCTAAATAGGCGGGTGCACTGTTGGGCCGGATCTCGGGCAGGGTTGCTCCGTCTTATTTTGCCAAATCGCAGCGGTCCGTCGTGCCTTCCTCGTTTCCGGTATGTGTATCATGCAGCAAGTGAGGAAGGAGCTATCGTCGGCCTGATCTAGTATTTTAATAGGAAGGTGCTGTAGGTTAGGTGGTCTGCCCTACTTTCTTTTTCGCTAGCGAGCGTTAGGTCGTACACGGACAAGTAGGGATATATATATATATCTTACTTGCTGAGGATTTTATGAGAATCCACTGGGTGCACATTTTCCGCGGGATCATAGAACTAGCAGTAGCAGCCTACCTTCGCGAACGTAGTCGAAAAAAATATATCACCGAGCAAGATTATATATTCAAGATTCGCGTCTCAATTGGAAGTAGGTCAAATTCTTATCATCATTATAGAAAGCTAAATAAACAAACTAAGAGAGATCCAGCACAACCCTGCCCTGCAACGTACCCTCCTCCATCTGTTTAAACACATTCGTTAGCTGCTCCATTTTCTCTGTGCGGAAATGCGCCTTGATTACGCCTCTTGACGCAAACTCCATCGTCTCAATGGCTTCACTCCGATTACCCACCGCAGACCCGGTAAGGTTCAAGTGCTTGCCGATGAATAACGCGGGGTACGCAGATCCGACAGCCTGCGGCTCTCTCTCTGGGATACCCACGCAGACGGCTGTGCCGTTGTATCGCAGGAAGAGGAGAGACTGGGCGTAAGCGATATTTGAAGCTGTGCATATGATGGCTGCGTGAGCGCCGAGGGAGTTTGTCGTTAGGGATTTGACGTGAGAGGAGATGGCTTCGAATTTATCGTCGATGGGGAATTTGGTGATGTCGACGAAGTGCTCAGCGCCGGATTGCTTGACGAGCTCTTCTTTGCTGCCGTGGTCGACGCCGATGACGCGCAGGCCCATGCCTTTACTGGCGATTTGGACGGCCAGATGGCCCAGGCCGCCGCCCGCACCGGAGATGACAATCCATTGGCCTGGCTGGGCCTTGCTGCGCTTGAGAGCGGCGTAGACTGTCACACCAGCGCAGAGTAGGGGAGCTGCTTCGTCGGAGGGAAGACCATCGGGAATGGGCGTTACGTAGTGGGCTGGGCCGAGGACATATTGTTGGAATGTGCCGGGGTGGTAGTAGCCTGATACCTTCTGATTAAAACAGAGGCCGTCGGCGCCATCTTGACAAGGGGCTACGGATCATCAGTAACGGCTTGTAACGGGTATTTAGAACTCGCGTGGGACGAATGACGGATGTCGAGCAACGTACCACATTGCCCACAGGCACTAGCGAGCCATTTAATTCCAACTCTATCTCCAACCTTTCGACCTGATGCTTCTGCACCCGGTCCAAGCTTAACAATCTTTCCAACACCTTCGTGGCCACCGACTTGTCCGGGTTGAGTAGGGTAAGGGAGCATTTTCCACTGTGACTGGTCAGGTTGTGGGACGATATGGTGCAATGGTCACATACTGTGTTGGTCATGACACCGAAGTCCGAGTGGCACACGCCGGAGTGTGTGCTACCTGAAAGTTAGCATATCTTGTGGCACATGGACTGGTAGTTCTTTCAGGAAGCTCAAGATCTCCCCGTCAAAGTCACGTACAGATTGATCAAGACCTCATTCGGACCAGGCTCAGGAACGTCCAACTCCACGACCTTCGTCGAGACAGTGCCAGGGTTATCATAGATAACAGCCTTTTGCTTCTTTGGGATTTCAGGAGCCGCCATCTTCAATAGTATAGCCTCTTTCTTTCGTCGTATGTTTCAAGAGATCGTAGTAAAGGGAGATCTCAGGTCGAATATGAGAAAGAAAGAGTTCAGGACCGGCTCTCACAGCCTCCTTATATACCCCCTCACTCGCAGCGCCAAGTCGACAATCGTTCGACAATCCACCACTGTTCTCCCAACTAGGAACCAAGGCGGAGCAGAATATGGGGTGAGGGGGCGTGAGATCTCCGCCCGGGGAGGGGAAAGCGAATCCAGATCCGCTGGAAACGGTGGAGAAACAGCTGATTTCTCTGCGAGTTTCAGCACAATTACGTCTGCGACGCAGAGTGCACCAGGGCGCGGAACTTCCGCATAGTATCCATGGTCCAATCAAGCTTGGGTGATGGATGGATAAGGGAGGGGTTGCGACCGAGGAGGAGGTCTTTTGAGGCGCGTGAGAGGCGCAACTGCCTCGGTTACGGTAGTTTGCGTTTCAAGCTTTGCTGGTTTGAGATTCAGGGTGACAAGAAGGGACGATGAGCTCGGTTTGAGGTGTTTCAATCCCTGGTGATCAGAAATGGTGAGCTGTGATAAGCGGACGGTGACTGACGTAGTAGAAGGAGGTAGGTTATGATAATGCGGGGTTGAGACAATGGAAGAGAGTCCATTTTTCGAAGCAGCAATCGCCTTATAAGTTATCTCTCTTTGGTAGCCTTGAGTACCCTGCCAGAATTATAGATCCATTACCAATAAAAGCATCATCAATACCCACCCTCGCCATACTCCAGAGTATCCAAGATGCTCCTCTTCGTCAGTTCGGTCTGAAATCACCCGACGGCTAAAAGACAACCACGAATTTACCCCCGAAACCACCACTGGAGCTTTATTTATACTTACTTATTCTTTCCTCTCCTTTTCAAAGATGTCCAGTCCTTCTTTCCTTCCAAAATTATACACATCTGAGCAATCACAATGCCAATTCCCATTGTCGACTCCCATATCCACCTCTTCCCCGAATCCCACCTCCCCACACTAGCCTGGTACACCCCCTCGGACCCCGGACCCCTCGGCGCCCAACACTCAGTCGATCAGTACCGCGAAGCAACAAAAAACTTCCCTACCTCTGTGTCTTCCTCAGCCTCGGAAATTACTAAGGAAACTTTCGTGCGCGGGTTCATATTCGTCGAAACAGATCGCCTCTCCTCAGTCACCGAATCCACCGACGACGGGAACCATGGCTGGGGTCATGCCCTCGACGAAGTCTCGTTCCTTGCGCGTATCGCAGCTGGGAAGCCAGTAGAGGGCGAAGGGCACAACGCTGGGGATTCACGACTGTGTTTAGGTATTGTGCCCTGGGCGCCTGTGCCTGGTGGGCCGGGAGCATTGGAAAAGTATATTGCACTTGTTAAGGAAAGGGCGGCGAGTGATGAGATCTGGTCAAAGATACGTGGAGTGCGGTATCTGGTACAAGATAAACCGTCCGGGGTAATGCTGCAGCCTGCATTTGTTGAGGGGTTGAAATGGCTAGGGCGACAGGGTCTCACCTTCGACTTGGGGGTGGATGCAAGACAGGGTGGGATCTGGCAGTTAGAAGAGGCAGTGGAGATGTTAAAGCAGGTGTTTGAGGGCGTTGATGAGAAGGAGAGAGTAACTATTGTGATCAGTACGCGATCTCCAGTCCCTCTTCCTTACCTCTAGGCCATACTAACGATTTCGGCTATAGATCATCTTTGTAAACCGAACCTCCGTCTGGAGTATACTTCGCCCGAGTCAATAACGTCCCAGACGGACTTCATACAATGGAAGGCTCAAATACTTGCCATGGCCCAGCATCGAACGGCGTACATGAAGCTGTCTGGCTCATTCTCTGAACTACCGCCTCTCTCTCCAGACACTGAGCCGGATATTGCGTCTCTAGTTGACCGGCTTCAGCCATGGACGGATGTTGTGTTCGATGCCTTTGGTGTTGAGAGAGTGATGTTTGGCTCCGACTGGCCGGTCTGTAATGTAGGAGGGGGTGGGAACCGGGTCACTTGGAGCCGATGGAACCGTGTTGTTGAGGCTCTTCTGGAGAGGCGAGGACTGGATGGTGAGCAAAGGAGAGCATTTTGGGGTGGTGTCGCTGAAAAAGCTTATGGAGTAAAGAGAACTCAATCGTCTGCCCTCTGATGCTACGAAATCCTGTCGAGATCCGGAGTACGGCATCCCCAGAACTATCAGCGGCTTGAAAGTTCTTGGTAATGCCACCACGGAGCAAGAAAGGCACTACAAAGCTCAATCTTCGCACGAAAATATTGCTGAATTCATAGCGAGCATGTACGCCACAGCGGAAAAAATATGTAAGAAACCTCAAAACAGATTGCATAAGTCCGATTGAGCCATCCCGTGGCCCAGTAAAACAATTGTAATCTTTTTTGGCCCCTCGAGCAACCTCAAAAGAGAGAACAAAGCTTAGAAAATACGGTACAATTACATGATCTGATCCTGAGTAATTCCGCCAGTGGGCTCCTGGCCGTCCATAACGTCGGCCTGACCCTGCGGGGTCACGTACTTGACAAAGGTAATGCCAAGGGGACGGCCGCCGTACTGGTAACCCGTGAACTTGGCTGCGTCGCATCAGACAATTAGAACAATGTTATAGAAGGGAATTAAACATACCGATTGAGGTCTCCGCCGTGTCGGGGCTATCAAACTGAACCACACCGGTGCCACGAGAGCGGCCGTTAGGCTCATACTGGATCTCGGCGCGGTCAACCTTTCCGATGGTTGAGAACAAGTCTACCAAGTCATCGTTGCATGTAGACCAGGGCAGCTGCTGCTTGTCAGACCTTGAAACATCAAAGGATGCACTTCGGTTACTCACATTGCGCACATAGATCACCGCGCTCTTGTCACCTCCAGAGGTAGCAAAATCGGTGAACGGGTTGGGGGGCACGGAGGGGCCGGCGCCTTCAAAGGCAGGCCCAGTTGGGGCGCCGCCATAGCCGCCTCCACCAAATCCTCCGCGACCACCAAAGCCGCCGCCGAAGCCACCACGGCCGCCGAAGCCTCCACGACCCGCGAAGCCACCACGGCCTCCGAAGCCACCACCAAAGCCGCCGCGACCTCCGCCCGGTCCTGAACCAGCGAATCGGTCTTCACGGACCTCGAGGGGACGACCGTGCCAGTCGTATCCGTTGAATTGTTGGATAGCGTTGCGAGCATCATCAGGATGCTCAAACGCAACAATTCCGGAGCCCTTGGGGCGGCCAGAGGCGTCGGTGTGGACATCGGCACGGATAACGTTTCCTTGCTGAGCTAATAACGGATCATAGTGTCAATGTCGGAATTATTATGTGTTTCGGGGGAGAAAATTAGACGGCAGGAAACAGTCGAAACTGTTCAGAGTAGACCTGGCATCGAAAGCTTACCTGCTTGGCGGAAAAGATCCTTCAAATCTTGCCAGCCAACGTTGAAAGGAAGCTACAGATGGATATTTCAGTTGATATAAATGCCCTTGCCGACGGCACCACTTCAAAGGGGAAATAATGGGGAATAACATACGTTGGAAATGTAGAGCTGTCGTCCGCCGCCGCTGGCACCACCACCGCCGTAACCAAACCCACCTCGGCCGGGGCCACCACCAAAGTCTCCACGAGCAGGACCGCCCGAGAAACGAGGTTCGGGCTCCCTATCCTGCAAACAGGAAGGAGCGTGTCAGCCTTTTGTAAAAGAGGCCCGCAAGTCATGCAAGGGTCGCCTACCTCACGGACGTAAACCAAGCGTCCCATCAGGTTCTGGTTACTGAGCGTGTTGACAGCATTCTGTGCTTGCTCCCTAGTTGCGTATTCCACAATCCTATGGCATGATCAGCTTATGTGTGACTTCAAAGCAAAGAACAAGGCAAAGCTTACCCGCATCCCTACAATAATCCCGGACGGCCAGGCCCAACCCGTCAACCCAAACAGTCCAAGCAAATCGAACCAACGGGGGTGAAAAGGAAACCAAGAACAAATGAAAAAAAGGAAAGAACCAGTCACGCTACGCATTGGCGCCCACCTTCGACATTCCATTAGGAAGAAGCAAGACATCGGCAAAGATAACTTCTCCAGCTGTAAGGCGATGCGGAAAGAGGATCCCCCCAAGTCAGCCACGAATTCCAATCCCATAAAAAAGCGCTCATCGCACTGCCGACACGATATGACCCTGCTCACCCTGTCTCATAAAATCTTTAAGATGATGCCATTTGACATCGTAGGAAAGGTTGCCGACGTAGACCCGGCGGTCCTGTTGGGACGATTCGCGAACGGATTGCATCATCTGTTCTTTGGCGACTGCGCGATCCTCAAACGATCTAGGTGGAGGTGGGTAGCTGCCACGTCCACTGTATCCTGAGCCTGAATGACCTCCTGCTGGGCCTTGGGCAGTACTCATAGGAGAACGAGAACGGCGATCGCTTCGGCGGTAATCGTCACGGTCACGGCTCCGAGATCGACTGCGTGGCGAGTACGAACGGCGGCTGCGTCGAGGACTACGAGATCGACGACGGGGAGATCGGGACCTCTCACGCTGCGCGCGGTCAGTATCGTAATCGTAGTCGCCTGAAGGCATCGAGAAAATAGAACGAAAGAGAACAGATCAGAAAGAAAATTATATATTGTCAGAAAAAGAAAAGATCAAGTTGATGGAAAGACGAGGATGAATTCCAATGGTTGTAGTTGCGAGTCTGCGACACCGTTTTGCGCGACGTCGGGTGAACCTTGGGTGCGCGGTTTCGGGGTTGGAAGTCATGTGACTGTAATGGGGCAGGAGCTCCATTTTACTCCGTAGTGAGCTCCTCAGGAGGACCCCGGGGGATAGGGCGCATCCGAGACGGCCCTAGCGCGGAGGTTCCATACTGTATACGTGCAACAAAGAAATGCACACAGGAATCTGGCGAGTATCCATGGATAGCCGAGTCTTATGTACTTTTCAAGGCTCGTATAATAGAGGATGTTTGATACCATGAGAGTCCATTTCTGAGGGAGTCCTCTCAGGGGCCTTGCCGCTTTCCAGCGCCATACTCCGAGTAATGTCGGGTAGAGAAGGGGTAGAAGTTGTCGCATCATCCGGAACAATACCACAGCAATTTCGCACCACGAAAAAAAAAACTTGCCAAGATAGAGACAGCACAAGGACGTGACTTACTTGGTATGGTCGATAAACGTCGGCTGAGTTCGCTTTGAGTGTAAGCCACTTGTCTAGTGTAGTCTGATGCGAAGGTAACAATAACAGAAAGAACAATAAGAATGATGAAGACCAAGTGGGATAAATAAGACACGTACAACACCACACAGAGAGGAGCAGGCGAGGGGAGGGGAAGAAATGGAAGAGAGAGGGGAAAGAGAGGAGGGAAAGGAACGAGAACAGCGAGGATAATAGCGGGGGAAGCGAAAAAGAAAGCACAGCTACAGGGCAAGCTGTGCAGCTCAAGGAGGGTGGTGTCTGACAGACAGCTCGGACAGAACGCACGCCACAGTGTGATTGGTGTTCCCGTGGGAATCCGAGATGCAGAAGTCAGTCAACTGCGGTTAGGGTAGGAATGGACGAAGATCACGACAATAAAGATACTGATAGGATGGCCTGGAAGCAGGGGGAGGTATGGAAGGGGAGGAAAGTCCAGGTCGGAGGGGAAAGGAAAGGAAATGCTAAAGAAGACCAAGGTCCCCGTCACATCAGGGCTGGATGAGGAACGAGTGCGGCCAAGGCCTTAGAAAGGAGGGGGGGAGTAATAATAAAAATGGAGGAATAATAATACAGAGCAGTAAGTAGTAGTAGTCGGGTGGTAGGGGAGTGGGGAGGGATAGGCTGGGGAATGGAGGAACCATTCAGCCAAAAGATGCAGCGTCAGATCAATCAAGAAGTTATGGCATCGAACTCAGAGTACAAGCCGTGGGGGACTTGAAACAAAAAAGATACTTACCCATGTTGACGATGATGCGTGAAGCTCTGAAGCGAGTGGAAGGAAAGGGGAAGAAGAGGGAGGAGATGGAGGAGAAAGATGCGAGAGGCTGATGACGATGCTTGATTTGACAGCGAACGGAGGCCTAGATGCTACCAGCAGTTGGATCCTTTGACGGTAAGTTGACAAAGATCCAATGGGGAAACAATCCGAGCGAGACTCTCAGGTAGTTGATAGCTAGTCATGTAAAGAAACGAAGGAGGGGAGAATGGAAGTTGAGGTTGAGGTTCAAGTTAAAGAGGAGAAGTCAGAGAGTTGGAAGTATCTAATTAGTTTGTGTTTGGGCGTGTGCCTGATAAGAATCTGGATTTTATCGTGTGTTATTCTATTATTTGAGCGCTTTTCATATTAATTTATCCCTTTCTTTGTCCTTTGATTCGATTCATCCAGACTACAAAGTACCAACAACGAATGCTATCCAACTCTTCGGAATGAGTCCTCTACTGATAGTTACTGGGAGAAGACTGCCCTTAATGCCGATTCTCCAGTCGTCGTGCTCTGAGGCGGTGTTGCTAAATATCCTGATTCAATTCTATATACTGTTCCTTTTCTCTTAATTCATGGATCTATTTCTATCAATTAGTACACGATGTAGAATTGCAACTCGTAGGACAAATGATACCTTCAACGCGGCACCACTAGTTAGTTATGAGACAATTGGCAGCTAGAAATCTACCAAGCATCTGAGCAATACAATTCAACAGCATCGCCTTCCTGTCGAAACATTGTACTATATCAATATATAGAAGTCACTATTTGCTTAGAAACCGGAGCTGTCAAATGTATGGCTCCGCTCGGGCCACCGCTTAGAGAGCGATCGATCTCAAACCGCCGAAAAACATCATCCGACGCTATCCAGAAATCCATATTCCAGCTCGCAGCTCACAATGGCACGTCCACTCCTCCGCCCACTGCGCTCCTGTTGCAACCCCGTCCGCTCCGCCTATACGCCTCGGGCGTCGTCTTTCCCAACGTTAAATACGCCAATCCCCCGCCCACAGCCCCATTCCCGCCAACCGAATCTCTGCTTTCGTCTTCCCATCTACCGTCCCTACCACTCCGCCCACCACCCAGACCTCCCACCACACGAATACACCAACTCCCAAACAACAATCCTCACTGCTGCTCTCAAACATGTCCCCGCCCACGGTTTCACCAAGGGCGCCCTCACCCTCGGCGCCCGCGACACGGGCTTCCTAGACGTCTCCATCCAGCTGCTTCCCCGCGGCGAATTCGACCTGATCCTATTCTGGCTCGCGAGCCGAAGAGGTCTCCTGCGTGCGGCGGTTGAACAAAATGGTCTTCTCTCAAAACCGGACTCAGCTGCGGTCTCCGTTGAGGAAAAGACAAGGACAATGATCATGGAGCGGCTGCGGATGAACACGGAGATTCGGCATCAATGGCAGGATGTATAATCCCCTCTCAATCCCAGTGTCAAAGAGCTATGCTAATGATCCACGATACCTATAAAGGCTCTAGCACTCATGTCCTTCCCCTCACATGTCCCGCTCTCCCTATCCGAACTCCATGCCCTCTCTTCCGATATTCTCCACCTCGCCGGCGACGCCTCCGTCGATGCATCCTGGTACACGAAGCGTCTTTCTGTTAGCGCTATCTACGCGTCCGCGGAGGTAGTCATGACACGGGACCCTAGTCCCGACCTCTCGGCCACAGAAGCCTTCGTGACTCGGCGGATTGAGGATAGCAAGGCGATTGGAGACAAACTGAGTGGTGCGAAGCAGTGCTTGGGATTCATGGGGACGACGGCTGTGGGGCTGGGGAGGAGCTGGGGCTTGAAGATCTAAGGACTTATTCCCAGAGTCAACCTGGTGAGATCCTATGACTAATGGAGTGTATTTGTAGTCTGAGCGTGCCGTGGAAGAACCCATGTATTATTATATCATCTTGATTCATTCTCTGTATACAATCAGCTTCCGATACTGGTCAATTCTCTGTCTACGTGATCTTGTAGCCAATCTTCGCCCGGCCGACGATCCTCTTGTGAGGAGAAGAAAGAATGACTGAATACGTTCATAGTATACAATACCCGTGATAAGGGATACTCGAGATTTAGTGTACAGTTATGTAAACACAATGAAAGGTGATATGCAAGATGCATCCGCAACCCCAACGCCGAGCAGTTTAATCCGAGATGTACTCCAAGCATAGCTTGGATATAAACTCCCAAGAAAGAAAGAGTCGAACATAGAAACGGACCAGAGCTGGATTACATCCACAAACAAATCTTCCCACTCGCTGTGCCACCAGCAACCCAGTTCTTGCTCCTATGGAAGACCGCAACGGCAGGAACAGCGGTAATTCCGTCACCTCCGAGCTGGGCGAGCTGATCGCCTGAGCCACTATAAATGTCCACGAAGCGGTTCATGTTTCCAATGCAGAAGCGCTGGATGGAAGATTGCGGATTAAGTTGCCATTGCGGGCGAAGACTAGACTGAGAGTCAGTGAGTGGAATGGTGTGGGAAATAGAGAGAGGCGTACATTGTGACCCACCGACCCGTCTGGCAATTATGCCGTACGACGGTATCGGGCTTCATTTTTGAGTCGTCGATCGTGTGACCTGGTTTCCAAGAAGCAATACCCTTGGCACTAAAGTCGTAGATCTTCAAAGTATCGTCGTAGGAGGACGTTGCTATTTGCCCAGCGCTGTTGAAGGCAGCATGTGAGACCGAGAGGCGGCTTTGGTGTTCACCTACAGGTATGGGATCACTCCGCGATAGCTGGCGGAGATCCCAAAGGCGCATCGTCCGGTCAAGACTGGCAGTTGCAAAGTAGTGCGAGTTTGTTTGATAGAGAGAAAAGCCACCAATTTTCTTCTCCGACAATTGCCAATTCGTAACGGAGCCTTGTCGCCCAGTGCGCATGTCGTACCGGCCGAATGCGCCATCCAAGGTAGTCCAGTAAATTGTATTGGAATCATCAACAGCCATGTCGAGTCCGGAAATAGGCACGTCGTCTGACGTCGACTTCGGCGCGTACTTCTCCACCGACGAGGTCTTCTCGAGGTCCATTTCACGAATAGAGCTATCGTAGCTAGCAGTGTAAAGGTGTGTGGGCTTGGAAGGATGAACTGTCATACAGCTGATGGTGCGTGTGTGCGGTTTGAGTGTAACAAGCACTGGATCTGGGTCGTCATCATCATCATCGTCTTCGGTTTTCACAGCGGATACTGCTTTCTGTTGTGAAGCGTCCAAAATTCCGAGGTGGCCTAGTTTGTCTCCAGCAAAAATCAATGGTTTTGTTTCTGACGGATGGAACGCCATGGAGTATATTCTCTCGGGGGTGATTTTGATACCTGTACGTCGTCCAGTGTCAGCGGGTTTAAATGCGTCTGAGAGCAAAGCAGTTTCATACGATTGGGTTCCCACGCCTCCCACAAAGTCAGCCCGTTCATCTCTTTCCTCAAAGCCTTCAAGTCCCTATCCGCTGTTGACTTGATATCCTCGTCTCCGAAGGTTCGCTGGTACGGCACCGCGACTCCCTTGGTGACCACGTCC
This sequence comes from Aspergillus karnatakaensis, assembly GCF_047715665.1. Classification (NCBI taxonomy): domain Eukaryota; kingdom Fungi; phylum Ascomycota; class Eurotiomycetes; order Eurotiales; family Aspergillaceae; genus Aspergillus; species Aspergillus karnatakaensis. The sequence goes on along the minus strand of NW_027395840.1, from coordinate 7,172 downwards.
ACGCCGATCAAAGCATCTCCGGTCAACTTCTGGCCCGACACGAAGATATCATTGAAAGAGAACGCGTCCGACTTTCGAACCCTCTTCGCCCTCTCCTGTTCCTGTCTGCGGTCATACTCCTCGTCCGCCTTGCGCTTCGCGACCTCGCTATCCGCTGCAATACCTCTTAAGCGCGATGAAGTGCGACGGGGAAGTGGTGATTCCTCCTGCTTCACCCTCTTCGGCGCAGGAGCCTTCTTCTTCGACTTCAATTGATCCCCTGTTGCACCTCTCGGCTTCGGAGGGAAGAGTCCTGCTGACTGCGCATCGAGACTCAGCTTCTTCAGGAGCGCATCGCGTTCTGCGATATTGGCGAGACGCTGCTTCTCGAACTCGGAAAGCTCTTCTTTGGCCATTGCACTCAAGCCTCGTATATACGAAATAAAGGGGAAAACAAAGGCCTTGGAACATCAAGCTCCGATGAAATTATAAGGGGACTGAGCGAATTTGCCATCGAGAGCGCAGCCAGAGAAAACGCGTTCAGGCAACCGCGTGGTCACGTGCTGATACATAGATCTAAATTGTCGGGCAAAGCTAGCAGAAAGTTTCCTCCTAAGATTTCCAAGTCACGAAAGATGAGCGTTCAGCGTCGCATAGCTTGGTCCTGGCTGGCCCAGGCTCACGCCCAGTCAATTCACAACTCACCAGCTCCTTTTCTTTATACGACCCGCACCCTCAATTCTACTCGCCCATTGCGCGTCCAGACTCCGAGGTGCTTTAACTATGCAACCTCGAAGCGCTCCCCGAACAACTACACTGATTTCAATGACGAAACTCAATCTGAGCCCGCTCCTCCCCGAAGAAGCTGGCTAAAGAGGCGAGCCCTCGCGATAACTGAGCGCAGGGGCTCGGTAGACTCTTCCAAAAAGACGTCTTATCGAGAGTTTAACCCACTCGAAATACCAGAATCACCTACGGAGCATGGAAATCCCACGGAACCACAGCCTCCTGCTGATTTAGAGGTGCCCGAAAAACCTGGGCGATCCGGAAAGACCATTAGCAAACCCAAGTTAACCACAGACGAAAAGGCAGCAATCGCACACCTACTTCGCCAAATCCCATCCGAGCGCTATCAGGACGCGAAACAACTAGCGAGTGAATCAGCGCCGTCGGCGAACGAGGACGAGGAGCGGAGAGAAATGAACCAGGTATACGCAATCTTTGATGCGGTTTTGGAGAAAGTGCGAACACCGCGTCCGGCCTCGGAGCGTGCGGTGAAGGCGGCCCCTACCTATAAGAGGTGGAAGACTCAGGATAATGAACGTGGTACACCTAAGGCTGCAAAGGAGAAGCATGATGGGCTTGTTCTGCCTGACACGGACGAAAAACTGGCGCAGCTGCTTACAAACAGGAAGATGACGCCGGCCACCGCAATCAAGCTAGTCGTCGAGCGGGAAGCTTTGAAAATCGAGTCAGCTCTTAATGCAGCTGTTACAGAGAAAGGTGGCTCTGGTATCTGGGCCGTCTGCAAGGAGAGAGTTTTTTCTATGATGCACAACCTATTACAAGACAAGGAGACCGCCCCCCAGCTCGAAGGGCTCGACGTACCTCTCCAAGAAGACGATCAAGCCACGGGTACCGCGACTGAGCCATCATCGCCCCTGCAAGTCCCTGCGTGCATTCCCCTAGAACCCGTAATAACAGCCCTCTACCCAAGAATGCTCCTCGTCGCCTTCCGCCTCCTAAACATCCACGCCCCCGACTCCCCCCTCATTTCCCAATTCCGCGAAACCATCAGCTCCTTCGGCCGCGAATCGATCATTATCGGCACATCAACCGCCCTCTGCAATGAACTGATGTACTTCCACTGGCGCGGTGAGCATGATCTCCCAGCGGTCACCTCACTCCTCCATCAAATGCACATCACAGGCATTGAACCAGATTATCGAACACTCGATGTTGTGGACGCCATCGTCAAAGAACGCAGCCGCAATCGCGGCAACGGTGAAGACTGGTGGGATCTGCAGCCTAATCGGGTTGCGCTGCAGCAGTTGACGGGGGAGACCGGCTGGGTTGAGTGGCTGAAGACACAAGTGCGGACGTCCAGGTCAAAGAACTTGCAGAGACAGCGGTCTTTGCGAGAGGAACAGGCATATCAATGCTAGGCCATGCGATGTTTGATCGGGAGGTATACGAGACGTACCTATTATCCTACCGCGACTTCCAATTTGTCGTTTGTCAGGGACAAAGCATGATATATACTCACTAATTTTTATGTATACCCCAATTTGCGTCTATCTGCCGTTTCCAGTCCACCCAGAATCACAAAAACAAAGTAGACAAGGAACTAAATCGTAATTTCTGTCTGTCTGTCTGATTGTCTCCGTCTACCCCCCAAAACCCCCACACGTTGCATACTCATTTCATCTATACCAACAAATTGGAAATCGGAACACTATTTACATAAAAAGAATCTAAACCACCCACTGTATCACAAACAAGAGCCCTCGCCCGCTTCGCTTCCTTGCCCCTGCTGGAGTGGAGAGGAAAGGAAAACAGTACGGCTCTATATTGCAGAAGCTCTCTCTCTGGATCTCTACAATAACGCAGAGAGACAAAAAACAGCCATCACAACGGGGTATCAACACCATAAAAAAATGCTTTGCAAACGAGAAGAAGGCGAAAGAGAATCAGCGGAGGGGGAAACACAAAACGGAAGCAGCGTTAGTCGTGAGAGGAGCATATATGGACGTAGATGTAATATGGAGATTGGAGAGGAATATAGAAAGATGGGTGTGAGGATGATGGTTTGAGACAAGGCCAATAAAGCATATACACCAGAAGATGCAAGATTGAGTGTGAACCAATCCTCTCAGGTTATACAAAGCGGCGACAGATATGTATCTGTTTTGGATTCGCCTATTTCCAACAAATGTGCCGGTCTGAAACCAGTTGAGCCGAATAGTGGTATTTGGGCAAAGCCCTGCGGAGATTGATCTCTGAGCGTGATAGACTCGGGCTGATATGAAGACGGTCAGAACTCGTTCCGTAGTTCCTCGCGTGACTGCTGTTGGCTGGTATCGCGGTCTTTACCCTTGCGCCTGGACGGTGCAGGCACGAAATCGAAGAAACGGTATTTACTTGTCGTTTCCCGGGTCATGCTAGAGCGACGAGACTTAGAGGCATCAGGGTACTCAAGCGAGTATGTAGAAGAATTTTTGGAACTCCCAGTGCTGTCTCGAGGTTCAGACCACCTTGGTATTGAAAATGGCACCCTGTTCTGGTCCCAAGTTGCTGAAGAGGAACTCGGCGGAGTTTCTTCTTCAGCTTCAGCCGCATAGTCGGTAGAACGGCGGGGAAGGGATGGTCGAGAAGTAAAATAACCGATTGAATTGCGATGGCTTCCGGCTAGAGAGGCCGCCCCCGACACAACGGTATCGGGAGCAGGAGTTGCAGGCTTAGATGGACTCTCATCATAGAACGTTGCAGAACGTTCCAGAGAATCAACTAATTCCTCCCATTTGATCTCCAGGCTACCGCTAGGGCGCTCTGCTTGTTCCGCCCTACTTAGACATTCCTTGGTTCTTTGCTGGAGCTCAACCGCGATCTCATGGAATTTCTTCACTGAAGGTTCCAGATCTTCTAGTCCCGATATCCGGGCAGGCGCAACTTCGAGCCAGATTCTGATCAAGTTGGCAAAGCTTCGTGCATGATCAATGAGGAAAGGAAGGCTAGGAAATCCTTCGCGAGAGGGTGCCGGTAAACGGCCGAGAATTTGGATAGGAGTGGCATATGATGGTGTGACTATAGGGGCTGGACGATCGGCGGGGATTGCACAAATAGAGTCCACGAACTGTTTGAATTCGTTTCGGTGGCCGACAAGGAATTTGTTCATAGGCTCCATCCAGGGCTCCTTGCTTCCGAACGTTGTCATGTTGGCCAGGCCTTGCAATGCTTTTGCAATTAGAGTTAGAGTGCGTTGAGCGCGTGGGCGAGGGTGATCTGGATATGCATGAGTAAATGTGGGCAAGTGAACGCGTAGCAGAGTTGTTTATTACCTTTAAGCATTCCAAAGAGCTTCGGATTTAGGATTGCCGGGCAGAAGAAACGTAGGAAGAGGAACCCAGAAACACTACTATAAGTGACGGAGCGAAGGAAGTCACCATAACGATCGTCAGCACAAGCCCGAATATGGCGAAATATGAGCCTCAGTTCTGCCGGGCATCGCGACGCCGAGCTGGCTATTGACTTCCAGACACTGGTTGTGAGGCTGACGAGATTTTTCCAATTGCGCTCCAGGTCATCAGCCCGATGTATTCGAGAGGGATCAACTTCGCACTCTGGGTCGGTTTCGTCGATTTCGTAAAGCCTTTCACCGATTGTTTCCTCCAGATACTCCTTACCAAGCCGACGCATATGGTAATCAAGAGCTTTAGTGAGAAGCGAGTTTCCTCGGAAGAGGAGATTTGCCTCTACTGTAGCCGTGCGTCCTAGATCGCGGACCAACACCTCTCTTTCCTGTCCGGCCGCATCACGAGAGTCATTGGAGTGGAGTCGAGTCGTATACCGAAGCCTATTTGCGGTCGACTCCTTATGAATTCCATCAATCTCATCCTCGACAAGTGCTGATATCCACTCAACGGTGGTCCCGGACACTTGATAAATGTTCATGAGCGCTTCGGAGAGCTGATTCAACTCTGATGACATTATCTGAGCCATATTCACGGTGAGCCCGTTGGCGAAGGAATGCAGAAGTTCGGACATCGGCGCATATTCGTGAGACATAAGGACGACAGTTTCCTCCATCCGCGCCCTCATCAACATCTCGCCTACACATTGGTCTCTGTCATCAAGGACCGGCCACCATTTTTCGGGCTCACCCGGTTCTAGATCATCTAGCCTGATATCCACCCTCCCACACATGGCGTCCTGTGATGCTACCTCAACGTCATCTAGAAGGCGTGTCGGGTTTGTATCCTGATGAAGAGCATGTGCTCCGTGTGCTACTAGCGACCAATCACGTTGGGTTGGGTTCAGAGTTTTCACCATGATAGAAACTTGAGATAGGACCGGCGGAAGATCGTTGAAAATGAAATCTTCCCGCCAGAAGGGATTGGCTGTCCGGAACTTCACAGATGTCTTTGCTCTTATTTCTCCATCTAGGAGAACTTCGGTATAATAATCGTTCGTTGCTGATGTCGCGGTAGTGGTAAAGTGGGATCGGGATTGCTTTCGACTCCGAGGGGTGTCCTCCGTTGCTTTGCTACCGAACATTTTCGCCTCAGTTACCTTGATGGTAAGCATCCTCTCAATTCTAAACATGTCCGTGAGGGGATTGGTGCTTGCGGCACCAGTTTCTCTAGTCTCCACTGAACTAGGGGTCTTTTCAGGGTCTTCGTTGACCGAAATTGCTGGACCATAAAGCTCCGGTGTCGTAAAAGCACGCAGGAGAACGAACCATACCTCGAAGAGCACACGACTCTCTAGTGCGAGATAGAGCGGACGGGTCAACCCAGATGCAGAATGGGCTGCATACTGCGGATAAATTGCAATACAGAATTCATCTTCTAGAACGGAAGACTCCAGCTGCTGTATTGCGCAGCGCGATAATTGAGATAAACGGATGGAGGTGACAAGTGTGATATCAGACTCGGTAAATAGTCGAAAGGCACCATTCTCCTGTAGCGTACAGCTGACCTTTTGCCAAGAAGAGGATAGGGCCCGTTGCTGTCGAAAAGTTGATATCCTACGGCCGGAGGATGGGCGGACACCAGAAGCACTTGGCCTGTCCCATAGAAGCATTTTCCCGACTTTGATGATGGCGGCGTCCTTTTGCGCAGTGCTTTCAGAATTTCTCCGGCGGTCCACCAGACGACGGTCGGTTATTGTAACAGACTGCGGCTTCGTCATCTTATTCTGCACACCTTTGGGGCGGATTGGCTGCCAGCAGAGCAATGCCGCAAGCCACGAGTCGAATGTTTCGCTCACTTGGGGCCGCAATTCCACTCCAAGCCCTGACGTGAAGGTAGAGACACTCAGATAGCTCGTTCGCGTTTCTGGATCCACAAGAGAGCGAACCTGGCAACCACGTAGGTCAGGAACGAGTGTTTTGGCCAGAGCAGGTTCTCCTTTCGCTTGATAAATCAGGCTTCCCATCGCAACGTTGATAGCACAGTAGCCTGAAGTCCAAGCCGTGGTGGAAGATGTCCGAAACGAAAGGATGCCATGCATTCTTCCGCATGTTGTTTTCATAAGTTGTAGTATTTTGGCACTATCTGTATTCGACAAGGATGAGGCAGAATAGCCGGGTACCAGCCCTGAGCTGCCAGGAGACCTGCTCAGGCGTTGACGGCTAGGCGTTCGGGTAAAGTACGTGGGCGACTGTATTGAAGGAAAGCCAATTGAAGATGCTGCCTGATCTTCTGGAGTCTTTGGCTGAGGGGTAGTATTGATTGAGCCTAAGCGGTTTCGCGTGCGTGTGAGAAAGGAACTTGAGGATATATCGCTGCGCTGATCGTCCAAAGTGGTAGTGCGGGATCGCGCCCTTTGGCTCCTTAATTCCGAGTGTGCATCATCCTCATCTCCAGTAGAATAGTAAAGGTTGAAGTCGCGCCGAGATTCCCGATCCGGGGCTCTTGTTCGGGCGGCGGCACGCGGAGAAGGGGCAGCGCTTGATGGGGGGTGGTGGTCGACCTCTGACAGAGGCGAATTGTTTCCAGGTTCAGAGGAGTCAGGGGTCACGGTCCGGATGGTCGTTTCCCTGAAGCTATCCGGGTAGACCATGCCGTGGCGGTCCTTGGAGGAGGACTTTTTGCTAGGCCGACGTTCCACCGGACGGCTGTGGGTTCCTTGATGCATCGAATTCCGCTTGTACCCATTCGAGCTCTCCGACTCCATCTTTATCCACACTCGGCAGCGACGGTTCGAATGAGGTTGCTATCAGACGCAGGCAGGCGGACGCACATATAGCGATAGCCGTGTCGATACGTTACCTTGCAGCGGCAGGCGAGGCCCGACACACACTGCGCAACCGACCTCGGACAATTGGGAGTCTTGGTCGTCCAATGGATCGTTAGATGAACGCATGGAGTGCGAATAGGGGGAGATGAGTAGAGTCACACATTCGGTCGAGGCCGGGCGTCTTGGGGTACAGGTGTGAGCTGAAGAAACGACACGGGCCACCGGGAGTACTG
>NW_027395839.1:0-25151 GCF_047715665.1 Aspergillus karnatakaensis | reverse complement strand
TTATAGTAATTATTATTAATACTAGATAAATATATTTTATAAGTTAGTTAATAATAATTATAAGATAGTCCTTATTTAATATTATAGTTAGTAAAGGTTTTATAAAGTTAATTATAATTTATTTTTATAGTTTTATTAGTATTTCTAGGTTTTATAACTTTTTATAAGGTATATAATAAGCTGGTTTATTCCTAATATAGCTCTTATATTTATTAATATATTTTTTAACTTTTATTTTATATTTTTAATATAATAGTTTTGTGTGATTTTTTTATATATTTTATTAATTCTAAAATATCCTTTTATTAGATTATTATGATATAATAAAATAATTTTATTAATTAGTATTAGTAGGATATAAACTAATCCCTAGATTTAGACTATACTATCCTAATATTAGGTCCTGTTACTTAATATTTCTAGGATTTATTATATAACTTTATTATTTTTAGTACTTTTTTTAATTTTATCTATAATCCCTGGCTTGCTAATTTCTATAATTATAGCTAAAATTATAGGGTTATTCCTAAATATTTTATTTTTATTAATTTATAGAATCACTAGCTTTAAATTTCTTTTTTTATTTTTATAATTTAGTCTTTTACTAGAAGCATTTATTTATATATTCTTAGTTTTTTTATAATATATAATTCTGTAGTTAAATTATAATAATAATTTAGCTTATCTAGCTTATCTTCCTATTAACTCTTTAGTCATTATAAAGTAAGTTAAATTCTTATAATTAAACTTAACTATAACTTAGTATCTTATACCCTTTAAATAGATTTTTTAATATTTAAATATTATTATAATAACTAGTAGTTCTTTATTATAAATATGATAATTTACTTTTAATAGTACAAATTTTCTTATTTTTAAAAATTTACTAATTACTTTTTCTTATTAAATCTAATCTAGATTATTATAGTTCTTAAAGTATAGTCTAATATATTTATTTCTACTATTATAAGTAGAGCAGGATTATATTATTTCTAGACTAGTAAATTAATTAGTTTTTTTTATATTTTATTAAATACTTCTTATTATTTATTTATTTACTTATAAGAAATATCTTTTTTTAAGAGTTTAAATAGGGGTTCTATTATATATATATATTTCCCTATGTAATATTAGTAGTAGTTAAGTAAACTAATAAATTATTATAGTTCCTTAAGATTCTTAGGTATAGGCTATTCTTAGATAGCTTTAATCTTTAATACTTCTATTTAAATATTATTGTTACGGAAGAACCAACCTCTAGCTTCTCCCTAACCCTGGTAATAATCTCTTATAAGCTCGCAACGCTTAACTTAACTTACTTAATCCTTTTTTTAAATAGCTTTATATCTAACTAGTATAAGGACTAGTTATAATTAGGATTAAGCTTAGTTAAAGTAGGCAAGGCCAAGTATCTTATATATAAAATACTTATAAAGTAGTTTATACAATTATGTTACTATTCTAAAGGTAACTTTAAGATAATAACTATAAATTAATTATAAAAAATAAGTAAGACTAGATATAGTAGTAATAAATATTTTTAAATACCCTTTATATTATATACTACTCTAGTATACTATCCCTATAATTTTTAACTAGAGACCTAGGTACTATCCTAGTATACTATTTTCTTAGTCCTTTATTATAGTATACGCACGTGATCTTTTTTTATGGGCGTCTTGCCAGGTAATTTTTATTATATAATAATTAGTATTTATTTATACTTGTTAGTATTATTAAGTCTATCCTAATACTAAAAGTAGTTAATATATTAAGAGCTTAAATATTATAATAATATAATCTTCCGTGGCTGATAATATTTCTTCCTTAATAATAGTATCCTAGGATATTATTATCTAGTCGTAATATTACTAGTCTATATTATTCTACAGCGTAAATTACCTTGGCTAGGTTCTTAATACTATCTCCCCCTCTTCTTATTTTTTATCCTAGAAAGTATAAGTATTATAGACTCCCCCCGCACGCTTATAAGTCCTAACTTTTTTTTTAAAATAGCTTACTATGCCTCCTAAATATAACTACTACTAAAAGTATTATTAATAGGCTAATATAACTACTTTTAAAGGTTCCCCTGTTAAATAATCTTGTAGCTATTATTTTACTCGCGATATTCCTTATATTATAGATTCTAAAAACTAGAATTATATGTCGTGTACTTGCTGTAGTTAGAAATATAAGAAATAATTTTATAATAATAAAGAATAAAATAATCTTAATTAAAATAAGGCGAGGCTTGCTTTTAAGCTTAAGAAAACCTAATATATCTAGTTAAAATATAATTAAAAAATATAAAAAATAATATTAAAGATTCTTCGCCTTTAGAAATAATAGAAATTCCTTAAAGATTATAGTACTAAGATATTAGATTATAATATAGTAATAATATATTAATTAGATAAGAAGGATCTTTTAATTACTAAAAATTACTTTAAACTTAAATACCTAGTTAATAAGTATAAGGTTATAATTACTTAGCTAGCTATAATATTAGACTAAACTAGTCTAACTTAAATAATTAAATCTTTAATATTCTAGTAAAATATAAATTTTTCTACTTTTAAGATCCCTAGTAGTACTCTTAAACCTTTTTCTAATAACTTATTAGATTCTTAATAGGTTCCTAGGTATTTTTAGAGATATTATATACTTTTTATTTTACTAGATATTAGGTTTTGCTACTAACTTGCTTATAATCTAAAATCTTTTTAATTTTATATTTTACTTTATTTATTTCTTTAATTTTTATATACTTAATAAGTTTAGTATTAACAGGTACTAGTTCTAATAATAAGATATAAAAACTAGGTATATATATTTTATTAAAGCTAGTAGCTTTAGTTAATAATTAACTAGTCCTAGTTATTTCTTAATTTTAAATAGTCCTAAGCAAACGTGGTCTAGCTTTATACTTAGTTATTTTATTTTAATATTTTATTATAAAAAAAAGATTTTCCCCCCCTCTTCTAGATCTAGTTTCTTAGATCTTTTCTTATTATAATATATTACTATTTATATATTAATAAATTCTAAGTCTCTTAATAGTTAGGCTTAGATTATTTTTAATTTATTTATAAAAAGGTTAGCTTCCTTAGCTATTAATTCTTTTTATAATAGTTCCCTATATATACTTAAGTAATATTTATAATTAGCTTTAAAGGGTATTATACTAGTTATACTATAAACTAAATTATTATATATAAACTAGGCTATTAGTAGGTTATCCTCCTAGTTATCTTATATATAGTTTATATAATATTATAAATATTACTTAATAGTTTAGTTTACTCTTTTTATTTATTTATTAGATTATAATTAATATATAATAATTATTTATAGCTTAATCCTTATTTAATCCATAACTAATTTCTACAATTTTATAATAAATAGTTTATTTCTATCTAATATAATATATTTTAGCGTGCTATAATTTATAATAATAGTATTAATAAACAAGTAACCTATATTCTTTATAATTATAGTTATTATTATTAGTACTAGGTAAATATATTTTATAAGTTAGTCTATAATAACTACAAGATAGTCCCTTCCTAATATTATAGTTAGTAAAGAACCCACGAAATTAATTATAATCTATTCTTATAGTTTTATTAGTATTTCTAGGTTCTATAATTTCTTATATAAAGCATGCCTCGCAGGCTTATTCTTAATATAGCTTTTATATTTACTAATATATTTTTTAACCTTTTTCCTTATATTTTTAATATAATAATTTCTTATAATCTTTTTATATATTTTATTAATTCTAAAGTGTTCTTCTATTAGACTATTATAATATAATAAAATAATCTTATTAATTAGCGTAAGTAGGATATAAATTAGTCCCTTAATCTAAATTATACTATTTTAGTATTTAATCTTATTATTTAATATTTCTAGGATCTATTATACGAGCTTATTATTTTTTAAAATTTTTTTAACCTTGTCTAGGATTTTTAGTCTACTAACTTCTATTATCGCGGCTAGGATTATTAAGTTATTTCTAAGTATTTTATTTTTATTAACTTATAGGATTACTAGCTTTAAACTTTTTTCCTTATTTTTATAATCTAGCCTTTAGTTAAGAGCATTTACTTATATATTCTTAGTCCCCTTATAATATACTATCTTATAATTAAATTATAATAGTAGTTTAGCTTATCTAGCTTATTTTCTTATTAATTTTTTAATTATTATAAAGTAAGTTAGGTTTTTATAATCTAACTTAACTATAACTTAGTACCTTATATCTTCTAAATAAATTTTCTAATACTTAAATACTATTATAATAGCTAGTAATTTTTTATTATAAATATTATAATTTATTTCTAATAGCATAAACTTCCTTAAGTAAAAAGCTACTAATCTTTTCTTACTATTAGTTCTAGTTTAAGTTATAATAGCCCTTAAAGCATAGTTTAATATATTTATTTCTACTATTATAAGTAGAGTAAGATTATGCTATTTCTAAACTAGTAAATTAATTAGGTTTTCTTTAGCTCTCTTAAAAGCTTATTATTATTTATTTATTTATTTATATAGGATATTTTTCTTTAATAACTTAAATAAGGGTTTTATCTTATAAGCGTATTTCCTAATATAATATTAGTAATAGTTTAGTAGACTAATAAACTATTATAGCTTCTTAAGATTTTTAAGGACAGGCTATTCTTAAATTATTTTAATTTTTAATATTTTTGCTTAGATACTATTCTTAGTAATCTAGTATTCTAAGAACTCTGTTTCTTTAATATAAAACTTATACTTCTTAAGCTTGTACTTTAGGTTTACTTTTTATAGCTTTACTAATATTTCCTATATACTTAGTATATATTACTTAAAGGTTTCCGAATAAATAATAATATTATTAATATATATATATATATATCTAGGTAAAACCTTCTATAGTACTTTTTTAATATATTATTAGAATAATACTAGTGCGTTAGTTAGCTTAAATAATATAACCTAGTATTTATAAAGACCTTATTTTATCCTAAAAATAGTTTTCTATTTTTTTCCTTTCTTAATCCTAATATAATAATAAGCGTTAGTTATATTAAGTTTTATAAACTATTTTACTCTACGTAGTTTATCTTAGATATTATTAATTAAAGGTAAAGGGTACTAATTCTTAATTATTATATTATTAAGTAGTTAGTAATTAATATAAAGTTACTCCTCTCCTTTCTTTTTTAGGATAAATAAGACCCTATATTTTATTAAAAACTTTAACTTTCTAATAATCCTAATAAGCTCTTTAATATTAATATATTCTTTTAGTAACTTATTATATTTATTACTTAATAGGATTATTTATTAGTAATCTAATATTTTTCCTTCTTAAATAAGTATAGTATAGTTATAAGGCCCGTGCGGTAGTAGTACTAGGTTCTTAAGATTCCTAAAAATATCTTAAAATTAATTATACTTTTTTAGGACTTTTTAAAGTAGCTTAGTATTACTTATAACTACTACTAGCTACTAAGCCTTCTTCCTATCTTTTTTTTTATTTTTAATAATTTTATAATATTATCTTGTTTTACTAGTAGCCTAACTAGGGATATTTATTAACTATACTTACTTTAATAACTATTTTATTACTATAATAATAGAAATAACTAGATTTTTTTCTTCTAGGGTTATATAATTATTTTTAGGTATTAATTTTCTTACAGGTTATTTAACTACCTGCTTAACCTTATTCTAAGTATATTACTAGTTACTAGCCCTAACTAGTACTTTTTTTCTTATTTATAAGTATTTTTTTTATTAAAGTATTTTCTTACTTTAATTAATATCTAGGTTATAATCCTTAAGCTATAGAATCCCTAATACTATATTATACTTATTTAAAGAAGTTATATTAAAACTTAGTTTATAATATTTCTTATATATTATTATAGGTAGTAATACTAATTTAATTATTAGTTTAAGAATTCCTAGGTTCTTACTATTTAATTTATTAATTAGCGTAAGAACTTCCTTCCTTATACTTAGTAATTTATAAAAGTTTATAAATTTAGGGTTTATAAAATTACTAGTTACTCTTAAGTTAATTATAGTATTTACTAGCTATCTGTTAACCTAGATTAATAATTTAAAATATTATTTTTATTATATTATTACTAAGAATTATAGTAAAGCTAGTTTATTACTTTCTAGGGATTCTAGCTCCTAGTTAGGTACTTTACTATATTATAATAATATTAGTACTAGTCCTGCCTCTTTCTTTTTTATATTATAATAGAGACATGGTATTTTATAATAATAGAGCTAAATTTCTAATATATAGTCTAGGTATTTCTTGTACCTCTTACACGCGCAGTTTATCTAATAATATAGGTATTTTATATTATTTTTTATATATCTAGGCGCGACCGGGCTATATTTTACTAGATTTTTAGGGTATCATGCTATAATACTAGATATCTTTATTTATAGTAAGTAATTTATAATTATTAGTTATACTTAAGGTGCTTAATATAGTACTTATAGTTATACTATTAGTAATAATAGTATTTATAATTAAGTAGGCTTCTTTACTTTCTACTAGTTTTTCTTAGATTATTATAATAGTCTTGGTTATCTCGCCTGCAGGCTCCGTAAAATTATAAATATTTATTATAAAATTATTTATATATTATCTAATCTTTATTAGTCCTGTCCTAGTATATTAGCTAGATATAATAATATTAAAATATAATTTATTACTAAAGTTATTATTATTCTTACTTAATTTTAGTTTTCCTGTGTTTTTAGTAATTTTATTTTATAATACTAGGCCTTTTTTTATTACCTAGTAATCTAAAAAAAATCTTTAAATCTTTCTTAAATAAGGTTTTTAATTAAGGTTTTAGGTACCTTAATAAGTTTTTCCTTACTAAGATTAGGGCTTTTTACTTAAGTACTAAATTATTTATTAAAAGGGTTAAAGTCTTATATAATAGCTAGGAATTTATTATATTCTTTTTTTTAAACTAGCTTAGTAATAAATTTATTTTTATAAGTCTTATCTAATCTCTTAACTTAGTTATTTTATAAAATTTATTAAAGTTAATATTTTTTAATATAATACTTATATATAAGCTTACAGGCCTTATTATTATAACTAGTATTATATTTTCTAGTCTAGATATATATATAAGCTTCTAGCTCTATATTAGTTATATTATTAAAGGCTTATCTATTTTATTTACTCTAATTTAGAAGTAAGTTACTTAGGTATTTTTTTACCTTTAACTCTCTAGCTTAGTATAGTATATACCTAACTAGTTCTTTTATTTCCCGGATAATTTTTATAGCTTCTTTATAAGTTAAAAGTATATTTATACTTTCCGCATGCTCTACTTCTTCTAGGAATATAATAAAAAAGTCTTTTTCTCTAGTTATATTAAGTATTATTAGCTCTATAATAGTATTTAGTTATTTTCTTTATCTAGAATCTTTATAATTTTTCTAGCCCTACTTTTTTTTTTAAAAGTAGTCCGCTGCTTTATAGCCTAATTTACTATAAGTAAAATATAAATTCTTTTTTTAGCGCTATTCCCTTTCTTTTTTAGAAAGTATTATATTAAGGTCTATTAATTAAGGCTTATAAAAATTATTATATCCTTAATTTCTTAGCTAAAATTAGTATCTAGTATTAGTATAGTTCTCCCTGGTCCTACTAGTTTAATAAAAATATAGTACTTAATATTTATTATACTAGCGCTAATAATAACCTCCTTTTCTTACCCGCAGGTTTTAGAGTTAGTTATTAATTTATATTACTTATTTAATAATTTCTTTAATAGTCTTAGGTCTATTTATAATAATTATCTTTTTAAAGATTTTTTATTTAAGTTTTTTCTTAAATTGCCTAATAAAGGCCTTATTATCCTAAGATATATATAATTATAACTACGCGAACTTAGATATATAGTAAGATATATTACCTATCTACCTTAGTTATCTTATCTCGTGTTTAGTATTTTAAGTAGTATTAATATTATTAAAAGTATTTTTTAAGTACTTCTTAAAGATATTATAGTTTATAAAGATTTCCTTAATATTATTAGTTATTTTATCCGCGTTAGTAGTTTAGTATTCCCTTATAAAGAGTTTAAATTATTTATAAGCTACCCTAGTAAGATAAATAAAAATAAAAAAAACTTTATTTCCTTGTCCTATAAACTTATTCTTATTAATATTAAAATAAGTATTTATCTAGGTTTACTAGTACCTAAGCTTAGATTAAATATTATTAAAAGATTTAAGAGTTTTAAATTTTATAATTTTTATAGTAAATTTATTACTAAGTTCAAGGACCTATTCCTAGAGCTATTTAATTATTCTTTAGGTATTATTAATAAGAGTAGTATTATATTAATTAAGGTTATTAATTAAGCTATTAATAGTTATAGCTTAATTATTAAGCTGCTCCTGTATAATATAAATAATAGACTAAAGTTATTTTATATTAGTAAAAGGTTAGTTAGCTTACTAGTTTCTTACAAAAGCTATAGTAATAATTATTTTAAGTTAAGATAAGATACTCGTGTTAACTAGTAATTAATATATTATAGAAGAACAGACCTTTCTATATTTTCTTAACCCTAGTAATCTCTTATAAGCTTATAATACTTAACTTAATTTATTTAATCCCTTTCTTAAATAGCTTTCACGTCTAACTAGTATAAAGACTAGTTATAATTAAAATTAAGCTTAGTTAAAGTAAGCAAGGCTAAGTATCTTATATATAAAATACTTATAAAGTAGTTTATATAAGTATGTTACTATTCTAAAGGTAACTCTAAATAATAATAGTTTATTAATCACGAAAAATAAGTAAGACTAGATATAATAATAATAAGCGTCCTTAAATATTCTTTACTAGTATACTATTCTGTTATACTATCCTTATAGTTTTTAACTAGGTACCTAGGTACTATCCTAGTTTACTATTCCCTTAGTCCTTTACTATAGTATACGCACGTAATCTTCTTTTATAAGTATCTTGCCGGGTAGGCTCTGTTATATAATAGTTAGTATTTATCCATGCTTATTAATATTACTAGGTCTATCCTAATACTAAAGGTGGTTAATATATTAAAGACCTAAATATTATAATAGTATAATCTTCTATAGCTAATAATATTCCTTCCTTAATAATAGTGTCCTGGGATACTATTATCTTGTCGCAACGTTACTAGTCCGTACTATTCTGCCGCGTAGACCGCCTGGCTGGGTTCTTAACAATAACTTTAATTAATAATTAACTAGTCCTAGTTACTTCTTAATTTTAAATAATCTTAAGTAGATATTATCTAGCTTTATACTTAATTATTCTATTTTAATATTTTATTATAGGAGGAAGACCTTCTCTTTTTTTTAGATTTAGTTCCTTAAATCTTTTCTTATTATAATAAGTTATTATTTATATATTAATAAACTTTAAGTCCTTTATTAATTATACTTAGATTATTTTTAAATTATTTATAAAAGGTTGGCTTTTTTAGCTACTAGTTCTTATTATAATAATTCTTTATACATATTTAAGTAATAATTATAGTTAGCTTTAAAAGGTATTATACTTATTATACTATATATTAAGTTATTATATATAAACTAGGTTATTAGCAGGTTATCTTCCAAGTTATTTTATATATAGTTTATGTAGTATTATAAATACTACTTAATAATTTAGTTTACTTACTTAATTTATTTATTAAATTATAATTAGTATATAATAGTTATTTATAATTTATTCTTATTTAAGATAATATATTTCAATATATTATAATTTATTATAATATTATCAAAAAATAATTAACCTATATCCCTTATAATCATAATAATTATTATTAGTATTAAGTAAATATACTTTATAAGTTAGTTTATAATAATTATAAGATAGACTTTATTTAATACTATAATTAATAAAGGTCCTATAAAGTTAACTATAATTTATTTTTATAGTTTTATTAATACTTCTAGGTTTTATAACTTTTTATAAAGTATATAACAAGCTGGCTTATTCCTAATATAACTCTTATATTTATTAATATATTTTTTAACCTTTTTCTTTATATTTTTAATATAATAGTTTTGCGTAATTTCTTTATATATTTTGTTAATTCTAAAATATCCTTTTATTAGATTATTATAATATAATAAAATAATTTTATTAATTAGTATTAGTAGGATATAAACTAATCCCTAGATCT
This sequence comes from Aspergillus karnatakaensis, assembly GCF_047715665.1. Taxonomy (NCBI): domain Eukaryota; kingdom Fungi; phylum Ascomycota; class Eurotiomycetes; order Eurotiales; family Aspergillaceae; genus Aspergillus; species Aspergillus karnatakaensis. The sequence goes on along the minus strand of NW_027395839.1, from coordinate 14,925 downwards.
AGATTATATTATCTTAGTATTTAATTTTATTACTAGATAGTTCTAGGATTTATTATATAATTTTATTATTTTTTAAGGCTTTTTTAATTTTATCTATTATTACTAGTTTATTAATTTCTAATATTTAAATATTATTATAATAGTTAGTAGTTCTTTATTATAAATATTATAATTTATTTCTAGTAATATAAACTTTTTTAAATAAAACGTTATTAATTACTTTTTTTTATTAATCTTAATCTAGGTTATTACAGCCCTTGAAATATAATTTAATATATTTATTTTTACTATTATAAGTAAAATAAGATTATAATATTTCTAGACTAGTAAATTAGTTAACTTCTTTTTTACTTTTTTAAAAGCTTTCTATTACTTATTTATTTATTTATATAAAATATCCTTCTTTAATAACTTAAATAAAGGTTTTATTATATAAGCATACCTACTAATATAGTATTAATGATAATTAAGTAATTTAATAAACTACTATAATTCTTTGAAGTTATTAGGTATAGGCTATTTTTAAATTACTTTAATTTTTAATACTTTTACTTAGATACTATTTTTAGTAATCTAGTAGCTTAAGAATTTTATTTTTTTAATATAAAATTTATTTTTTATAATACTTATAATATTTCTTATATATCTAGTATATATTATTTAAAGGTTTCTAAGTAAATAATAATATTATTAATATATATATATATATACTTTAATAAGACCTTCTAAAGCACTTCTTTAATATAATATTAAAATAATACTAGCATATTGATTAGCCTGAATAATATAATCTAGTATTTATAAAAACCTTATTTTATTTTAAAAATAGTTTTTTATTCTTCTTCTTCCTTAATCCTAATATAATAGTATATATTAGTAATATTAAGTTTTATAAATTATTTTACCCTGCATAGCCTATTTTATATATTATTAATTAAGGATAAAAAATACTAATCCTTAATTATTATATTATTAAATAATTAATAATTAATATAAAGTTATTCCTTACCTCCTTTTTTAAGATAAATAGGACCCTATATTTTATTAATAACTTTAACTTTTAGATAATTCTAATAATATTTTTTATATTAATATATTCCTTTAGGAACGTATTATATTTATTATTTAATAAGATTATTTTACCATAAAATAATTTAATTTCTTTCCTTTTTAAATAAGGATAGTATAGTTATAAGGCTTGTATAATAATAATACTAGGTTCTTAAGTTTCCTAAAAATATCTTAAAATAAATTATACTTTTTTAGGATTTTCTAAATTAGCTTAATATTACTTATAATAGCTATAAATTACTAAGCCTCCTTCTTATCCCTTTCTTTATTTTTAATAATTATATAATATTATTTTATTTTACTAGTAGCTTAATTAACAATTTTTATTAACTATACTTTTTTTACTAGTTATTTTATTATTATAATAATAGAAATAATTAGACTTTTCTTTAAGAATATATAATTTTTTTTTAGTATTAACTTTCCTGCAGGTTACTTAATTATTTATTTTTTTTTAAATATATTACTAGCTACTAGCCCTAACTAGTACCTTTTTTTTATTATTAATATTTTTTTTACTAAAGTTCTTTTATACTTTAATTAATATTTAACTTATAATCCTTAAGTTATGAAATCCTTAATACTATATTATACTTACTTAAAAGAATTATATTACAACTTAGTTTAAAGTATTTTTTATATACTACTATAAGTAATAATACTAATTTAATTATTAATATAAGATTTCCTAGGTTCTTATTATTTAGTCTATTTATTAGTATAAGAACTATTTTTCTTATACTAGATAATTAGTATTTTTTCATATTATAGTATTTACTAGCTATTTATTAATTTAAATTAATAATATAAAATATTATTCTAATTATATTATTACTAGAAATCCTAGTAATACTAGTTTATTATTATCTAGTAATTCTAGTTCCTAGTTAAATATTATTATATATTATAAGAATATTAGTACTAGCTCTACCTTCTTTTTTTTATATATTATAGTAAATATATAATATCTTAAAGTATTGAACTAGGGTTTAAGCATATAATCTAAATATTATTTATATTTCTTATATAAATAATTTATCTAGTAATATAAATATTTAATATCATAATAAATATATTTAAGTATAATTAGTTTATAGCCTATTATATTTTTTAGGATATTATATTATAATACTTAATAATTTTATGTATAATAAATTATTTATAGTTATTATTTATATTCTAGGTATTTAATATAATATTTATAATTATACTATTTAAAATAAGAATACTTATAATTAAATAAGCTTAGTTACCTCTTTTTAATATTTTTTTAAATTATTATAGTAGTCCTACTTATCCTATTTATATAATTTATGAAACCTTAGGTATTTATTATATATTTATTTATATTTTACTTAATCTTTATCTATTGTATCCTAGTATATTAGCTAAATATAGTAATAGTAAAATATAATTTTCTATTAAAGTTATTATTATTTCTTTATAAATCTTTTTTATATATAATAATTTTATTCTAAAAAGTTAGGCCTTTTTCTACTACCTAATAATTTAAAAGGATCTTTAAATTCTTCTTATATAAGATTTTTAATTAAGATTTTAAGTACCTTAATAAGTTTTTTCCTGCTAGAAATAACGCTTTTTACTTACGTACCAAATTATTTATTAAAAAAATTAAAATTTTATATAATAGCTAGAAACTTATTATACTCCCTTTCTTAAACTAGCTTAATAAAAAATTTACTTTTATAAATCTTATTTAATCTCTTAACTCTAGTATTTTATAAAATTTATTAAAATTAATATTATAAAATATAACTCTTTTTTTAAGTTTACTAGGCCTAAGGCTTTCATTAATATTACTCTTTCTAGCCGAGATATATATATAAGCTTTTAGTCATTTATTTATTAAATTATTAAATACCTGCCTGTCTTATTTATTATAATATAAAAATATATTATTAGGTATCCCCTTACTTTTAGCTCCCTAGTATAATATAACATATAAGTAATTTATTTTTCTTATTTTTATAATATTTTTATAGCTTTTTTATAAGTTATAAGTATATTATTTCCTATTTTTAGGATTTTCTTAACAGGAATAACTTCCCTTATTATATTAAGTATTATTAGCTTAATAATAATATTAAATTATTTTTATTACTTAAAACCTTCATAATTTTTCTAGCTATATTTTTTTTTAAAAAGTAGTCTACTATTTTATAGCTTAATTTATTATAAATAAAGTATAGATTCTCTTTTTAATACTATTCTTTTTTTTTTAAAAAAAAAGGATTATATTAAGATTTATTAGTTAAGGTTTATAAAGGTCTCCTTTACTACCAATTTTTCTAGCTTTATTGATATAGTAACCTTTATAATCTTTATTTTCTTAAAGTAATAATAATATTATCCTTATTTTAATAATTATATTTTTTCTTTAACTCCCTAAGCTAGTTTTTAATATAAGATACTAAATTATATATTTCTATTAATATCTATAATTTTAGTAAAAAAACTAACTTTTCTTGAATATTATAGGCTAGAGATTTCTTAAAGTAGAATATAAATATATTATTTTTTTATATTAAATAAAATATAATTTATTGAAATTCTAAAATAAACTAGCTAATATCTTTATTAAATTATTATAATTTATTAATTTTCTATTTTCTATTCCTTATTTTATTAATATTTTTTAAAAACTTAAGTAAATTATTCCCTAAAAATATTATAATTTCTAAAAATTATTTTAGTATTCTTAGCTATTTTATTATATTTAGTTTTTTATTATTCTTAAATATAAGGTTTAAATTACTTATATACTTTTCTAGAGAGATAGATTTAATATAAATATAATCTTATTAACTTTAATATATAGTTTATCTATATTAATATCAATAAAGGTTTATATCTAGGTAAGGAAGTATTAAAATTTTAATCTTTTATTATTAAATAATTCTAGAGCCTTAACCTTAATAACTTTTATCTTAACATAATTCTTAAATATATTAATATACTTCTAGAGCTATTTAACCTTATTATTAATATTACTAGCAGAGGTACTAGCTTATTACTTAAGTTAATTAATACAGAATTTAAATTCTTAGATTAGCTATTTATTTACTTTTATAATACTAGCTAGTTTAGTTACCTATTATTAAAATTTGATATTTTTGTTAGCTAAGATAAGCTAAGCTACTAGTTAATTAATTTAATTAATAGGTTAAAATATTATTTTAATTTTAAGTTAAGTTAAGATACTTATATTAATTAGTAATAATTTATTATAAAAGACTAGACCTTTTACTTCTTCCTAACCCTAGTAATCTTTTATAAATTTATAATATTTAACTTAACTTACTTAATCCTTTCTTTAAATAACTATCTTATTTAATTAGTATAAAAACTAGTTATAATTAGGGTTAAGCTTAGTTAAAATAGACAGGGCTAAATATTTTATATATAAAATATTTATAGAATAGTTTATATAAGTATATTACTATTTCTAAAAGTAACTTCAAATAACAATATAATATTAATTATAAAAAATAAATAAAACTAGATATAATAAAAATAAATATTCTTAAATATTTTTTATAATTACTATCTTAACTATTAATTTATAGTAATTACCCTAGTAGTTAATTATTAACTATCTTTATTAAGGTTAGGTAATTAGTAGTTAATATAATTTTTTATTATTAAGATTATATTATTAAGATACTAGCTTAAATAATAATTAAAGTTATAATTAATGTAGTTTAAGTTTTTATATTTTTTTTATACTAAGCTTATATAACTAGGCCTTATAGCCTGTAAATATATACTTATACTATATTACTTATATACTATATCTTACACTTTTTTATTACCTAAGTTATTCCTTCTAGGCTTATCCCATACCTATACCCTAGGGCCTAAGTCTAGGGTAGCTATAGGTATCTTATATTTTTGCCTTGTAATACTGCCTTGCTAGGTTCTTAATAAATATTAACTGTAAAGATCTTTAAGATGAGCTTCCCATCACTTTTTGTTTTGGTATATTTTCTTTGCTTTATGCCTTGTTCTGTTATTTTTATTGCTTTTATTTAATTTATTAAATTAGAGTATCCTAGAATCCTTCTTCTCTAAGCCTTATTAGTTTTTTAAAGCCTTAACTACTACCTAGGTCCTTATATTAGTCCTTTATAATTATAATTTCTCTACTAATTTAGCTGTGATTTTATTAAATAAAGTATTAATTAATTTGTCTCGCTAATCTAGCTAGAATAAGTTATTTTTTATTATAATTAGGAATAAACTTATTATATTCTAGTTATTATTATATTATACCTTATTTACTCTTATATTAGCTGCCTGTTACAGAAGAACAGACCTCTCTGCGTCTTCCTAACCCTGGTAACCTCTCGTAAGCTTGTAATACTTAACTTAACTTACTTAATCCTTTCTCTAAATAGCTTCTTATCTAACTAGTATAAAGACTAGTTATAATTAGGTTAAGCTTAGTTAAAATAAGTAAGGCTAAGTATCTTATATATAAAATACTTATAACGTAGTTCGTATAAGTATATTACTATTCTAAAAGTAACCCTAGGATAATAATTTATATTAATTATAAAAAATAAGTAAGACTAGATATAATAGTAATAAATATTCTTAACTAATTATTATCCTGACTACTATCTTCTATAATAATATAGTATAATAGTTCTTAGTAACTATCTTTTTAACTACTATGCCCTATAATAATCCCTATAATAATCTTATATAACTTATAGCTTATCTTAACTTTTTTCTACTTATTTAATAGCTTGCTACTAAAATATACTTATTTAGGGTAATAGCTATTATCTTATAACTACTATCTTCTCTTAACAGTAGTTTTTTCTTAATAATAGTTCTTTCTTAATAATAATTCTTTCTTAATAATAATTCTTTCTTAATAATAATTCTTTCTTAATAATAATTCTTTCTTAATAATAATTTTCCTAGGACTCCTATTCTTCCTAGACTACTATTTTCTTATAACTATAGTCCTAACTAACCTGCTATCCCTTCTTCCCTACTATTTTAATCCTGGGCAGCTATTCTTATTTCTGCCTTGCGACTCCACCTTGCTAGATTCTTAATACTATTCCCCCTTTTTTTACTTTTTATCTTAAGAAGTATAAGTACCATAAATTCCTGTTTTCTAGTATTAATAAGTTTTCCTTTTTTTTTTTACTTTTATAATAGCCTATACTATCCAAAGTTACTAAAATTTTAAAAGTAAAGTATTTTTATTATAATAAATTTGCGGTTTAAGCTAACTTTATTAAAAAAAAATACCCTTATTAATAATTTTTATAAATATTACGCCTTTACTAGTTTTTCTTATATTATAAGCTTATCTAGCAAGAATTATATATAATATACGTATCTTAGTTATAAGTATAAAAAATAATTTTATAATAAATATAACTAGAATAAAATAAAGTAAAATAATAATAAATATTCTACCAAGTTAGATATTATTAAAGAAGAATTAGAATAAGTAATAGCAAAAATTAAATATTTTTTTTAATAAAGAAATATAATAAAAAGCGTGGTATAGAGATATTAGCCTATGGTAATATTCTTTTTAAATAATTTAAGAAAGAGAATTTATTAATTACTAAAAATTACTAGAAGCTAGAGTATCTTATTAATAAGTATAAAATTACTTAACTTATTATAATTTTAAACTTAACTAGTTTAAACTAGATAATTAAGTCTCTAATATTTTAGTAAAATATAGATTTTTTATTTTTAAGATCTCTAGTAGTATTTTTATTAACTTATAGAATTACTAGTTTTAGATTTTTATTTTTATTTTTATAATCTAGTTTTTAGCTAAGAGTATCTGCTTATACGTTTTTAATTCTTTTATAATATATAATCTTATAATTAAACTATAATAGTAGTTTAGCTTATCTAGCTTGTTTCCTTATTAATTCTTTAATTATTATAAAATAAATTAGATTCTTATAGTTTAACCTAATTATAACTTAGTATCTTATATTTTCTAGATAAATTTTCTAGTACTTAAATACTATTACAATAACTAGTAATTCTTTATTATAGATATTATAATTTATTTCTAGTAATATAAACTTTTTGAAATAAAAAATTACTAATTATTTCTTATTATTAGCCCTAATCTAAGTTATTATAACTTTTAAAATATAATTTAATATATCTATTTCTACTACTATAAGTAAAGTAAGATTATATTACCTTTAAATTAGTAAGTTAGTTAGCTTTTCCTTAGTTCTTTTAAAAACTTATTATTACTTATTTATTTATTTATATAAGATATCTTTCTTTAATAATTTAAATAAGGGTTTTATATTACAAGTATATCTTCTAATATAATATTAGTAATAGTTTAGTAAACTAATAAATTATTATAATTTTTTAAGGTTTTTAGGTATAAGCTATTCCTAAATTATTTTAACCTTTAATACTTTTATGTAGATATTATCCTTAGTAATCTAGTACCTTAAGAACTCTATTTTCTTAATATAAAACTTGTATTTCTTAAGTTTATATTTAAGGTTTACCTTTTATAATTCTTTTAGTATTTCTTATATATCTAGTATATACTACTTAAAAGTTTCTAAATAAATAATAATATTATTAATATATATATATGTATATTTTAGTAGAACCTTTTATAATACTTCTTTAATATATTATTAAAATAATACTAGTATGTTAGTTAGCCTAAATAATATAACATAGTATTTATAAAAATCTTATTTTATTTTAAAAATAGTTTTCTATTTTTTTCTTTTTTAATCCTAATATAATAATATATATTAATTATATTAAGTTTTATAAATTATTTCGCCCCGTGTAATTAGTCTTAAATATTATTAATTAAAAATAAAAAATACTAATCCTTAATTATTATATTATTAAGTAGTTAGTAATTAATATAAAGTTACTTCTCTCCTTTTTTTTTAGGATAAATAAGACCCCGTATTTTATCAAAGACTTTAACTTTTAAATAATCTTAATAAGTTTTTTAGTATTAATATATTCTTTTAGTAACTTATTATATTTATTATTTAAGAGGATTATTTATTAGTAATCTAATACTTTTCTTTCTTAAATAAGTATAGTATAGTTATAGGGCTTATATAATAATAACGCCAGGTTCTTAGGTTTATTAAAAATATTTTAAAATTAATTATACTTTTTTAGGATTTTTTAAAGTAGCTTAGTATTATTCGCGATTAATACTAGTTACTAAGCTTTCTTCTTATTTCTTTCTTTATTTTTAATAATTTTATAATATTATCTTATTTTGCTAGTAGCCTAACTAGGAATATTTATTAACTATATTTACTTTAATAATTACTTTATTATTATAATAATAAAAGTAACTAGATTTTTTTCTAGGGTTATATAATTACTTCTAGGTACTAATATTTTTATATATTATTTAACTACCTGCCTAACCTTATTTCAAGTATATTACTAGTTACTAGCCCTAACTAGTACCTTTTTCTTTTATAAATTTTTTTTTATTAGCGTATCTTCTTATTCTTGTTAATATTTAGGTTATAATCCTTAAGCTACAGGATCCCTAATACTATATTATACTTACTTAAAGAAGTTATATTAAAACTTAGTTTATAATATTTTTTATATACTATTATAAGTAGTAATACTAATTTAATTATTAGTTTAAGAATTCCTAGGTTCTTACTATTAAATCTATTAATTAGCGTAAGAACTTTCTTTCTTATACTTAATAATTTATAAAAGTTTATAAATTTAGAGTTTATAAAATTATTAGTTATTTTAGAATTAATTATAATATTTACTAGCTACCTATTAACCTAGATTAATAATTTAAGATATTTTCCTTATTATATTATTATTAAAAATCCTAGTAAGGCTAGTTTATTACTTTCTAGAGATTCTAGTTCTTAGTTAAATATTTTACTACTTTATAATAGTATTAGTACTAACCCTGCTTCTTTTTTCTTAGTATTATAATAGAGATATAGTATCTCATAATAGTAAATCTATAATTCGAGCGCGTAGTCTAGATACCTCTTATATCCCTTGTATAAGCAGCTTATTTAATAGTATAAATATTTTATATTATTTTTTATATACCTAGATGCGACCGGGCTATATTTTACTAGGTCCTTTAGGATATTATACTAAAATACTAGATACCTTTATTTATAGTAAGTAACCTATAATTATTAGTTATATTCTAGGTATTTAATATAATACTTGTAATTATATTATTAATAATAATAATATTTATAATTAAGTAAGCTTTTTTATCTTTTACTAGTTTCTCTTAAATTATTATAATAATCTTAGTTATCTCGCCTGCAAGCTCTATGAAATTATAAATATTTATTATAAAATTATTTATATATTACTTAATCCTTGTTAATCCTGTCCTAGTATATTAGCTAGATATAGTAATAATAACTCTTATTTAATTTTAATCCTCCTATATTCTTAGTAATTTTATTTTATAAAGTTAGGCCTTTTTTTATTATCTAGTAATTTAAAAGGATCTTTAAGTCTTTCTTAAATAAGGTTTTTAATTAGGGTTTTAGATATTTTAATAGGTTTCTTCTTACTAGGATTAGGGCCTCTTACTTAAGTACTAAATTATTTATTAAAGAAGTTAAAATCTTATATAATAGCTAGGAATTTACTATACTCCCTTTCTTAAACTAGCTTAATAATAGATTTATCTTTATAAGTCTTATTTAATCTCTTAACTTAATTATTTTATAAAATCTATTAGAGTGTTACGGAAGAACTAACCTCTTGCTTCTTCCTAACCCTAGTAACCTCTAGTAAGCTCGCAACACTTGACTTAACTTACTTAATCCTTTCTCTAAATAGCTTCACGTCTAACTAGTATAAGGACTAGTCACGGTCGGGTTAAGCTTAGTTAAAGTAGATAAGGCTAAGTATCTTATATATAAGATACTTGTAGAGTAGTTCGTACAAGTATATTACTATTCTAAAGGTAACTCTAAAATAATAATTATATATTAATCACGAAGAATAAGTAAGACTAGATATAGTAGTAATAAGTATCCTTAAATATTCTTTATCCTGACTACTATCTCGACTACTAACCCCTATAGTAGTTCTTATAGTAGTTCTTAGTAACTACCTCCTCGACTACCATGCCCCTATAGTAGTTCCCGTAGTAGTCTTACGTAACCCACGGCTTTTCTTAGTTCTTCTTTACCTATCTAGTAGCTTACCGCTAATATATGCTAGATTATTATCCTAAGGCGACGGCCGTTACCTCATGACTGCTATCCCTCTTTAATAGTAGTCCTTTATAAACTACTATCCTCCCCTAATAGCGGTCCTCCGCAGACTATTATCTTCCTAGGGTTTTTATTCTTCTTAGACTACTATCTTTCCCGTGACCGTAGTCCTGACTAACCTGCTATCTTTCTCTCCCCAGCTATCTTAACCAGAACAGCTGTCCCTGTTTCTGCCTTGCAACCCCGCCTTGCTAGGTTCTTAACATAGAGTTAATATTTTTTTATATAATATTTATATATAAACTTACAGGCCTTGCTATTATAATTAGTATTATATTTTCTAGCCTATATATATATATATGCTTTTAGCTTTATATTAGGTATAATATTAAGGGCTTATTTATTTTATTTATTTTAGTTTAGAAGTAAGTTATTAAGTATTTTTTTATTTTTAGTTTTCTAGCTTAGTATAATATATACCTAAACTAGTTTTTTTATTTCCTAGGTAATTCTTGCAGCTTCTTTATAAATTAGAAATAAGTTATCCTTTATTTTTAGGATTTCTTTAATAAGGATAATTTCCCTTATTATATTAAGTATTATTAGCTTTATAATAATATTTAGTTATTTTTTTTTATCTAGAACCCTTATGATTTTTCTAGCCTTATTTTTTTTAAGAGTAGTCTATTACTTTATAACCTAATTTATTATAAGTAAAATATAAATTTTTTTTTAGTACTATTTTTTTTCCTCCCTGGAAAGTATTATATTAAGTTTTATTAATTAAAATTTATAAAAATTATTATATCCCTAATTTCTTAGCTAAAATTATTATTTAGTATTAATATAGTTTTCTCTAGTCTTACTAGATTAATAAGAATATAATACTTAGTATTTATTATATTATTATTAATAATAACTTCTTTTTCTTACCTGTAGGTCTTAAAGTTAGTTATTAATTTATATTACTTACTTAATTATTTTCTTAATATCTTAGGTTTATTTATAATAGCTATCTTTTTGAGATTCTCTTATTTAAGTTTTTCCTTAAATTACCTAATAAAGGCCTTGTTATTCTAGAATATATATAATTATAATTACATAAATTTAAATATATAATAAAATATATTACTTATTTACCTTAGTTATCTTATCTTATATTTAGTATTTTAAGTAGTATTAATATTATTAAAACTATCTTTTAAATATTTTTAAAGATACTATAGTTTATAAAGATTTCCTTAGTATTATTAGTTATATTACATATTAGTAGTTTAGTATTCTTTTATAAAAGGTTTAAATTATTTATATACTACCCTAATAAAGTAAGTAAAAATAAAAAAAACTTTATTTTCTTATCCTATAAAAATATTCTTATTAATATTAAGATAAGTATTTATCTAGGTCTGCTAGTACCTAAGTTTAGATTAAGTATTATTAAAAAAGTTAAGAATTTTAAGTTTTATAGTTTTTATAACAAGTTTATTACTAAATTTAAGAACTTGCTTTTAAAGCTAGTTAATTATTTCTTAAATATTACTAGTAAAAATAATATTATATTAATTAAGATTACTAGTTAAGCTATTAATAATTATAGCTTAATTATTAAGCTACTCTTATATAATATAAATAATAAACTAAAATTACTTTATATTAGTAAAGGGTTAGTTAGCTTACTAGTTTCTGTTACAGAAGAACAGACCTCTCTGCGTCTTCCTAACCCTGGTAACCTCGTGTAAGCTCGCAACGCTTGACTTAACTTACTTAATCCTTTCTTCTTATAGCTTTATATCTAACTAGTATAAAGACTAGTCACGGTCAGGGTTAAGCTTAGTTAAAGTAGGCAAGGCCAAGTATCCTATATATAAAATACTTGTAAAGTAATTCGTACAAGTATATCGCTGTTCTAAAGGTAACTCTAAGATAATAATTTGTATTGATCACGAAGAATAAGTAAGACTAGATATAGTAGTAATAAGCGTCCTTAAATATTCTCTGTCCGACTACCATCCTGACTACCCTTCTTCTGTTATTAGCGTGGTAGTTTAAGTAGTAGTTCTTGGTAACTACTATCTCGACTACTAATGCTTAGCTGTCTACCATGGTAGTCGTTGTGGTAGTCTCACGTGACCTGTGGCTTACCTTAGCTCCCTTCTACCCGCTCGGTAGCTTACCGCTAGAGTATGCCGGACTGTTATCCTGGGGCGACAGTTATCATCCCGTGACTGCCGTCCCTTCCTAACAGCGGTCCTTTCCTTGGCAGCAGTCCTCCATAGACTACTATCTTCCCAGGGTTCCCGTCCTTCCTAGACTGCCGTCCTTCCGTGACCGCAGTCCTGACTAACCTGCTGTCTTTTCCTCCCAGCTGTCCTAACCAGAACAGCTGTCCCTGTTTCTGCCTTGCGACCCCGCCTTGCTGGGTCCTTAACACCGCCTTGCTGGGTCCTTAACAGTTTCCTATAAAAGCTATAGTAATATTTATTTTAAGTTAAGATAAGATACTTATATTAACTAGTAATTAATTTATTATAAAAAAATAGACCTCTTTATATCTTCCTAACCCTAGTAACTTCTTTTAAGCTTATAATACTTAACTTAACTTACTTAATTTTTTCTCTAAATAACTTTTTATCTAACTAGTATAAAGACTAGTTATAATTAAGATTAAGCTTAGTTAAAGTAAGCAAGGCTAAATATCTTATATATACAATACTTATAAAGTAATTTATATAAGTATATTACTGTTTTAAAAATAATTATAGGATAATAATTTATATTAATTATAAAAAATAAGTAAGACTAGATATAATAATAATAAATATTCTTAAATATTTTTTATATTAACTACTATCTTAATTACTAACCCTTATAATAATAAGGTATAGTAATTTTTAGTAACTATTACCTTAACTACTATTCCCTCTAGTAGTCCTTATAATAGTTTTATATAACTCGCGGCTTATCTTAGCTTTTTGTTACTTCTCTAGTAACTTTCTACTAAAGTATACTTATTTAAAATAATAATTATTATCTTATAACTACTATCTTTCCCTAATAGTAGTCCTTTTCCTAATAATAGTTCTCCCCTAAACTATTATTCTCCTAGGACTCCTATTTTTTTAGACTACTATTCTTTCCTACTAGCTATCTTCTCCTGGACAGCTGTCCCTGTTTCTACCCTATAACCCCGCCTTGCTAGACTCTTAACAATCTTCCTAACCCTAGTAACCTCTTATAAGCTTGTAATACTTAACTTACTTAATTTTTTCTCTAAATAATTTTTTGTTTAACTAGTATAAAGACTAGTTATATTTAGGCTAAGCTTAGTTAAAATAAATAAGACTAAGTATCTTATATATAAAATACTTATAAAATAGTTTATATAAGTATATTACTATTCTAAAAATAACTCTAAAATAATAATTTATATTAATTATAAGAAAATAAGTAAAACTAGATATAATAATAATAAGTATCCTTAAATATTTTTTATACTAACTACTATCCTAACTACTATTTTTTATAATAATATAATATAATAGTTCTTAGCAACTACCTTCCTAACTATTATATCTTATAATAGTTCTTATAATAGTCTTACATAACTTATAGCTTGTTTTAGCTCTTTTTTACTTATCTAGTAGCTTGCTACTAAAGTACACCTATCTAGGGTAATAAGTATTGTCTTATAATTATTATTTTTCCCTAATAATAGTTCTTTCCTAATGGTAGTCTTTTTCTAATAATAATCCTTTCCTAATAGTAATTCTCCTAGAACTCCCGTCTTTTCTAGACTACTATCTTCTTATAATTATAGTCCTAACTAACCTGCTGTCCCTTCTTCCCTGCTATCTCAATCCTAGGCAGCTGTCCCTGTTTCTGCCTTGCGACCCCGCCTTGCTAGGTTCTTAACACTGCCTTTTAAATATTTATACTCTACTATACTCTAACACTAGTATATTAATACTATTTTAATGCACACACTTTAGCATCTTATTATGCCTTAGTTTCGTACTTAATTATTTCTATATTTAGTCCTTATATTAAAGTAAATCTTATTATGTCTACTCCTACTACTCCTTATTACTATACTTACCTCTCTTACCCACTACTAAAGACCCCTGCTATAGCCTTATGTTATTAACTATATTAACTACACTAGCCCTTACTGCCCCTCTAGAAAGGAAGGAACTGATAATATAAAGCTGATAAAGGAGTATTATTATAGTAAAGTAATAAGAAACTATATAAGGAGCTACAAGCATAAAATTTATCAAAGAAATAAATTTAATATCCCCCTTATTTAAAGCTCTCAAGCTTAGAAAACTATATATATAATAACTTATATAGGAAATATAGTATTTAGCTTATTTTCTTTAGAGATAAGTAGTATATACCTAGTTATTTAATAAATTAATTATAGTATATAAAAAAGGGGCTTAATAAAGCTATTTATAATTTATTTTATTATAAAAATATAATTAAAAATAGTATTACCTACTTTAACCTTATTTTTAATAAAATAATACTTAATTATAATATACTTAGTTCTAGTATAAAACTTAAGATTATATAATAATATTATAATATCTTAATTATCTATATT
>NW_027395838.1:0-25356 GCF_047715665.1 Aspergillus karnatakaensis | reverse complement strand
ATTAATTATAAAGAATAAGTAAGACTAGATATAATAATAATAAATATTCTTAAATATTTTTTACTTTTAATTATTATCTTAATTATTAATTTATAATAATTACTTTAGTAATTAACTATTAACTATCTTTATTAAGGCTAGATAGTTAGTAATTAATATAATCTTTTATTATTAAGGTTTTACTATTAAGATACTAGCTTTAATAATAATTAAAATTATAATTAGTTTAATTTAAGTTTTTATATCTTTTTTTATACTAGGCTTATATAGCCAGGCTTAATAACTTATAGCTATATATTTATATTATATTATTTATATATTATATCCTATACTTTCTTATAACCTAAGTTATTTTTCTCAGGCTTATCCTATATTTATACCCCAGGGCCTAGGTCTAGGGTAGTTACAGGTATCTTATATTTCTGCTTTGTGACACTGCCTTGCTAGGTTCTTAACATATATTACTTACTTAGTTAAGATTAGTAAGCAGGCTAGATATTAATAATTACTAATTTTTACTACCTAGCTATATTTTTTTTAATTTTAGTATTATTAACCCTAGCTACTAAATAGAGTTCTTTTCCTTTGCTTAAGCTAACGTGATATCTATTAGCAACAACCTTTTTCCCCCTGTAATTCCTGGTGTAGATATTCGGAACTATATTATGAAATTATTACTCAGGTAATATAATAATTATAGAATAAGAAGGTTTATCTTGATACCCTACTAAATTAAAGGCCTAAATCTTAAAGTATTAAAATATATATTATAATATACTTATACTTTTACTTCTAAGGCATGTTCTTCTTAGGAATAGAACCTATAACTACCCCCCATCCCCTTTAAAAAAAAATAGGTTCTATTCCTAAGAATAACATGCCTTAGAAGTAGAGGTATAAGTATATAATAATCTATATTTTAATATATTAAGATTTAGGTCTTTAATCTAGGGGCATATTAAGATAAAACTTCTTATTCTATAATTATTAAATTACCTGAGCAATAATCTCATAATGAGCTTAAACAGGTGCCTTGGAATCGAGGAGTGATATCGTTGCTTATAGATCTATCTTGCAGCCACAACTGTATGATATTTCTCTGTATTTTATACGAGATGTTTGTTCCGTTTAATAATATTACTAAATAGTATATATATTATTTCCTGCGCTCCATCCCGGGTTTTCCTGGCCGTCTTTCTGCCCTCCGCGAGTCTAGGTCTGTGTTAAGAACCCAGCCAGGCGGTCTAAGCGGCAGAATAATATGGACCAGTAACATTGCGACGAGATAATAGTATCCTAGGATACTATTATTAAGGAAGAAATATTATTAGCCACGGAAAATTATGCTATTATAATATTCGGTGTTAAGAACCCAGCAAGGCGGGGTTGCAAGGCAGAAACAGGGATAGCTATCCTGGTTAAGGCAGCTAGGAAAAAAAGATAGCAGGTTAGTTAAGATTATAGTTATAAGAGGATAATAATCTAGGAAGGACAGGAACCCTAGAAAGATAATAGTTTATAAGAGATTACTACTAGGGAAGGATAGTAGTCTATAAAAGACTACTATTAAGAAAAGATTACTATTAAGTAAGGATAATAGTTACAGGGTAATAGCTATTATCTTAAGATAATAGTTTAAAGTACTTTAGTAAAAAACTACTAGGCAGGTAAAAAAAAAGTTAAGATAAGCCGCGGATTACGTGAGATTATTATAGGGACTATTATAAGGTATAGTAATTAAGGAGGTAGTTACTAAGGACTACTATAAGGACTATTACAGGGGTTAGTAGTTAGGATAATAGTTAGGATAAAAAATATTTAAGGATACTTATTACTACTATATCTAGTCTTACTTATTCTTCGTAATTAATATAAATTATTATCTTAGAGTTACCTTTAGAATAGCAATATACTTGTATAAACTACTTTATAGGTATTTTATATATAAGATACTTAGCCTTGCTTATTTTAATTAAGCTTAACCCTAACTATAACTAGTTTTTATACTAATTAGATATAAAGCTATAAGGAGAAAGGATTAAGTAAGTTAAGTTAAGTATTATAAGCTTATAAGAGGTTACTAGGGTTAGAAAGATATAGAGAGGTCTATTTTTCTATAATATATTAATTACTAGTTAACACGAGTATCTTATCTTAACTTAAAAATAACTATTATTATAGCTTTTAGAGGAAACTAGCAAGCTAACTAACTCTTTACTAATATAAAGTAACTCTAGTCTATTATTCGCATTATATAAGAATAGCTTAATAATTAAGCTATAATTATTAATAGCTTAACTAATAATCTTAATTAGTATAATATTACTTTTACTAGTAAAGCCTAGGAAATAATTAAATAACTCTAGGAGTAAGTTCTTAAACTTAATAATAAACTTATTATAAAAATTATAAAGCTTAAAACCCCTAAGCTTTTTAATAGTATTTAATCTAAGCTTAAGTACTAGTAAACCTAGATAAATACTTATCTTAATATTAATAAGGATAGATTTGCAGGATAAGAAAATAAAATTTTTTTTATTTTTATTTACTTTACTAGAGTAGCTTACAAGTAATTTAAACCCTTTATAAGAAAATACTAAACTACTAATATAAATAATATAACTAATAATACTAAGGAAATCTTTATAGACTATAGTATCTTTAAGAGATACTTAAAAGATATTTTTAGTAATATTAATACTACTTAGAATACTAAACGCGAGATAAGATAACTAAGGTAGATAGGTAATATATCTTACTACGCGTCTAAGTTCGCGTAATTATAATCACGCATATCTTAAGATAATAAGGCTTTTATTAGGTAATTTAAGGAAGGACTTAAGTAAGAGATCCTTAAAAAAATAGCTATTATAGATAGACCTAAGACTATTAAAAAAATAGTTAAGTAAGTAATATAAATTAATAACTAACTCTAAGACCTGCGGGTAAGAAAAGGAGGTTATTATTAGTACTAATATAATAAATACTAAGTATTATATTTCTATTAATCTAGCAGGACTAGAGGAAACCACGCTAATACTAGATAATAATTTTAGCTAAGAAATCAGGGATATAATAATTCTTATAAACCTTAACTAATAAACCTTAATATAATACTTTCTAAGAAGAAAAGGGAATAATACTAGAAGGAGAATCTATACTTTACCTGTAGTAAATTAGGCTATAAAATAATAGACTATTCTTAGAGAAAGAAGCAGGGCTAGAAAAACTATAAAAGTTTTAGATAAAGAAAATAACTAAATATTACTATAGAGCTAATAATGCTTAACGCGACTAGAGAAGAAGACCTTTTTATTATATTCCTAGAAGAAGTAAAGTATATAAAAAATATAAATATACCTTTAACCTATAAAGAAGCTATAAGAATTACCTAGGAAATAAAAGAACTAGTTAGGTATATATTATACTAAGCTAGAGAGTTAAGAATAAAAAGATACCTAAGTAACTTACTTTTAAACTAGAGTAAATAAAATAGATAAATTTTTAATAATATAACTAATATAGAGCTAGAAGCTTACATGCATATTTAAGCTAGAAAATATAATATTAATTATAATAGCAAGGCTTATAGGCTTATATATAAGTATTATATAAAAAAATATTAACTCTAATAAATTTTATAAAATAATTAAGTTAAGAGGTTAGATAGGATTTATAAAGACAAATTTATTACTAAGCTAGTTTAAGGGAGGGAGTATAGCGAATTCCTAGCTATTATATAGGATTTTAACCCCCTTAATAAATAATTTAGTACTTAAGTAGAAGGCCCTAATCCTAGTAGGGAGGAACTTATTAAGATACTTAAAACCTTAATTAAAAACCTTATTTAAAAAGGATTTAAAGATCCTTTTAGACTACTAAATAATAGAAAAAGGCCTAATACTATAGAATAGAATTATTAAGAATATAGAAAAAATAAAATTAAGTAAAAATAATAATAATTCTAGTAATAAATCGCGTTTTAATATTATTATATCTAGCTAATATACTAGGACAGGACTAATAAGGATTAAGTAGTTTATAAATAATTTTATAATAAATACTTATAATTCTATAAAGCCTACGGGCGAGATAACCAAGATTATTATAATAATTTAAGAGAAACTAGTAAGAAGTAAAAAAGCTTACTTAATTATAAATATTATTATTACTAATAATATAACTATAAATACTATATTAAATATCTTAAGTATAATTAATAATTATAAGTTACTTACTATAAATAAAAGTATCTAGTACTATAGTATAATACCCTAAAAGATCTAGTAGAATATAACCTAGTCGCGCCTAGATATATTAAAAGTAATATAGAATACCCGTGTTATTAGATAAACTATATATATAAAAAGTATAAGAAACACCCGGATTATATATTTGAAACGTGGCTTTACTACTATAAAATACCGTGTTTCTATTATAATATAAGGAAAAAAAAGGTAGGACTAGTACTAATACTACTATAGTATAGTAAGGTACCTAACTAGGAACTAGAATCCTTAAAAGGTAATAAACTAGCTTTACTAGGATTCTTAGTAGTAATATAGTAAGGATAATACTTTAAATTATTAATCTAGGTTAATAAATAGCCCGCAAATACTATAATTAACTTAAGAGTAACTAGTAATTTTATAAACCCTAGATTTATAAACTTTTATAAATTACTAAGTATAAAGAAAAAAGTTCCTATACTAATTAATAGATTAAATAGTAAAAACCTAGGAATTCTTAAACTAATAATTAAATTAGTACTACTACCTATAGTAGTATATAAGAAATATTATAAACTAAGTTTTAATATAATTTCTTTAAGCAAGTATAATATAGTATTAAGGATCCTATAGCTTAAGGATTATAACCTAAATATTAATTAAAGTAAGAAAATACTTTAATAAAGAAAGAAACGCCTATAAATAAGAAGGAAAGTACTAGTTAGGGCTAGTAGCTAGTAATATACTTAGAATAAGGCTAAGTAGATAGTTAAATAACCTATAAGAAGGTTAATACTTAGAAATAATTATATAACCCTAGAAAAAAGAAGTCTAGTTATTTCTATTATTATAGTAATAAAGTAACTATTAGAAAGAGTATAATTAATAAATATTCCTAGTTAGGCTACTAGCAAAACAAGATAATATTATAAAATTATAGAAAATAAAGAAAAAAATAAGGAAAAGGCTTAGTAGCTAGTAGTAGTCACAAGTAATATTAAGCTACTTTAAAAAATCCTAGAAAAGTATAATTAGTTTTAAGATATTTTTAGGAAACCTAAGAACCTGGTATTATTACTATACAGGCCCTATAATTATACTATACTTATTTAAGAAGGAAAAGTATTAGATTACTAATAAATAATCCTACTAAATAATAAATATAATAAGTTATTAAAAGAATATATTAATATTAAAGAACCTATTAAGATTATCTAGAAGTTAAAGTCTCTTATAGGACACGGGGTTCTATTTATCCTAAAAAAGGGAGGAGAGAAGTAACTTTATATTAATTACTAATTACTTAATAATATAATAATTAAAGATTAGTACTTCTTACCCTTAATTAATAATATTTAAAACAGGCTATATAGAGTAAAATAGTTTATAAAACTTAATATAACTAATATATATTACTATATTAGGATTAAGAAAGGAAAAAAATAGAAGACTATTTTTAAAATAAAATAAGGTTTTTATAAATACTAGGTTATACTGTTCGGGCTAACCAACGCACTAGTATTATTCTAATAATATATTAAAAAAGTATTATAAAAAGTTTTGCCTAAATGCACATGCGTGTATATTAATAATATTATTATTTACTTAGAAACTTTTAAATAATATATACTAGATATATAAGAAATATTAGCAGAGCTATAAAAAGTAAATCTTAAATATAAGCTTAAGAAATATAAGTTTTATATTAAAGAAATAGAGTTTTTAGGGTACTGGATTACTAAGAATAGTATCTAGGCAGAAGCGTTAAAGATTAAAATAATTTAGGAATAGCCTATACCTAAGAACCTTAAAAAGTTATAATAGTTTATTAGTTTACTAAACTATTACTAATATTATATTAAGAAATATATCTATAATATAAAATCTTTATTTAAGTTACTAAAAAAAGATATTTTTTATAAGTAAATTAATAAGTAGTAATAAGCTTTTAAGAAGGCTAAAGAAAACCTAACTAATCTATTAATTTAGAAGTAATATAATCCTGCTCTACTTATAATAGTAAAAATAAATATATTAGATTATACTTTAAGAATTATAATAACCTAAACCAGAACTAATAATAAAAAAAAATTAGTAGCTTTCTACTTAAAAAAGTTTATATTACTAAAAGTAAATTATAATATTTATAATAAAAAACTACTAGCTATTATAATAGTATTTAAAGATTAGAAAATCTACTTAAAAAATATAAGATACTAAGTTATAATCAGGTCTAACTACAAGAATCTAACTTATTTTATAATAACTAAAGTATTAATAAGGAGATAAGCTAGATAAGCTAAACTACTATTATAATTTAATTATAAGATAGAGTATTATAAAGGGACTAAGAACGCGTAAGCAGATACTCTTAACTAAAGACTAGATTATAAAAATAAAAATAAAAATCTAAAACTAGTAATCCTATAAGTTAACAAGGATAGAATACTTAGAAATAACTTAATAATCCTAGTTATAATAATAGAAGTTAGTAAACTAGAAGTCTTGGACAAGGTTAAAAAAGCCTTAAAAAATAATAAACTTGTGTAATAAATCCTAGAAATATTAAATAATAGGATTAAATACTAAGATAGTATGATTTAAATTAAGGGATTAATTTATATCCTACCTACACTAATTAATAAGATTATTTTATTATATTATAATAGTTTAATAGAAGGATACTTTAGGATTAATAAAATATATAAAAAGATCGCAAGAAACTATTATATTAAAAATATAAGGAAAAAGGTTAAAAAATATATTAGTAAATATAAAAGTTATATTAAGAACAAGCCTGCGAGGTATACTCTATACAAGAAACTATAGAACCTAGAAATACTAATAAAACTATAGGAATAGATTATAGTTAACTTCGTGGGTCCTTTACTAACTATAATATTAGGAAGAGACTATTTTATAGTTATTATAAACTAACTTATAAAATATATTTACCTAGTACTAATAATAATAACTATAACCGTAAGGGATATAGGTTATTTATTTATTAATATTATTATTATAAATTATAGCACGCCAAAATATATTATATTAGATAAAAATAAACTATTTACTATAAAATTCTAGAAATTAGTTATAGACTAAATAAGGATTAAGCTATAAATAACTATTATATACTAACTATAATCTAATAAATAAATAGAAAGAGTAAATTAAACTATTAAATAATACCTATAATATTATATAAATTATATATAAGATAACTAGGAGGATAACCTACTAATAGCCTAGTTTATATATAATAATTTAGTTTATAGTATAACTAGTATAATACTTTTTAAAGCTAATTATAAATATTATCTAAATATATATAAGGAACTATTATAAAAAAAACTAATAGCTAAGGAAGCTAACCTTTTTATAAATAAGTTAAAAATAATCTAAGCCTAATTATTAAGAGACTTAGAATTTATTAACATGCAAATAGTAACTTATTATAATAAGAAGAAATCTAAGGGACTAGATCTAGAAAAGGGGGGGAAGGTCTTTCTCTTATAATAAAATATTAAGATAAAATAACTAAGCATAAAGCTAGACCACGTCTGCTTAGGATTATTTAAAATTAAAAAGTAACTAGGACTAGTTAATTATTAACTAAAGCTACTAGCCTTAATAAAATATATATACCTAGTTTTCTATATCTTATTATTAGAACTAGTACCTATTAATGCTAAACTTACTAAATATATAAAAGTTAAAGAAATAAATAAAGTAAAGTATAAAATTAAAAAGATTCTAGACTACAAGCAAGTTAGCAGCAAAACCTAATACCTAGTAAAGTAAAAAAAATATAATACTTTTAAAAATACCTAGGAACCTATTAAGAACCTAACAGGTTACTAGAAAAAGATTTAGGAATATTACTAGGGATCTTAAAAGTAGAAAAATTTATATTTTACTAGAATATTAGGGACCTAATTATCTAATTTAGACTAGTTAAGTCTAAAATCGCGGAGAACTAAGTAGCCTTATACTTATTAGTAAGGCGCTCTAGCTCCTAGTAATCTTTAGTAATTAATAAATCCTTTTTTTTAAGTTACTCAAGGAGGGTATTATTATAGGATAATATTTTAGTACCGTGCTTTTTATTATATTTCTTTATTTAATAAAGATACTTAATTTTTATTATTACTCGCTCTAACTCTTCTTTTATAGTATCTAGCTTAGTAGAGTATTTATTATTATTTTATTTTATTTTATTCTAGTTACGCTTGCTATAAAATTATTTTTTATACTTATAACTAAAGTAAGTATACCACGCGTAATTCTTATCTAATAAGCTTATAATATAAAGGGAGCTAGTAAGAGCATAGTATTTGCAAGGATTATTAATAAAAATACTTTTTTTTTTAATAAAGTTAGCCTAGAGTATAAATTTATTATAATAAGGATACTTAGCTTTTAGGGTCTTAGTAACTTAGGATATAGTAAACTATTATAAAAAAAAGTAATAAGGAAAAAAACTTACTAATACTAAAAAATAGGAATCTATACTACTTATACTTCTCAGGACAAAAAATAAAAAAAGGGGGGATAATATTAAGAACCTAGCAAGGCAGGGTTATAAAGTAGAAATAAGAATAGCTATCCTAGTTAAAGTAGTTAGGAGGAAAAAATAACAGGTTAGTTAGGACTATAATCACGGGAGGATAGTAATTTAAAAAAGATAGGAACCCTAGAAAAATAGTAGTTTATAAAAGACTACTACTAGGGGAGAATAGTAGTTTATAAAGAATTATTATTAAGAAAAAACTACTATTAGGTAAGAATAGTAATTATAAGATAATAACTATTACTTTAGAATAATAATCTAAAGTATTTTAGTAGGAAGCTATTAAGTAAATAAAAGAAAGCTAAAATAAGCTGCGGGTCACGTAAGACTACTATAAAAACTATTATAAGGCATAATAGTTAGGGAGGTAGTTATTAAGAACTATTATAAAGCCTACTATAAGGGTTAGTAGTTAGGATAATAATTAGGATAAAAGATATTTAAGGATACTTATTACTATTATATCTAGTCTTACTTATTTTTCGTGATTAATATAAATTATTATTTTAGAATTACTTTTAGAATAGTAATATACTCGTATAAACTACTTTATAAGTATTTTATATATAAGATACTTAGCCTTGCTTACTTTAACTAAGCTTAACCCTAACTATAACTAGTCTTTATATTAGTTAGATATAAAGTTATAAAAAAAAAGATTAAGTAAGTTAAGTTAAGTATTACAAGCTTATAAGAAGTTACTAGGATTAGGAAGACGTAGAGAGGTCTATTCTTTTATAATATTCAGGTTCTTAATATATTAACTACCTTTAGTATTAGGATAGACTTAGTAATACTAATAAGCATAAATAAATACTAATTATTATATAATAAAGCTTACCTAGTAAGATACTTATAAAAAATCACATGCGTATATTATAATAAAGAATTAAGGGAATAATATACTAGGATAGTACCTAGGTACCTAATAAAAGACTATAAAAATAGTATACTAGAATAATATACTAGTAAAGAATATTTAAGGATGCTTATTACTATTATATCTAGTCTTACTTATTCTTTATAATTAATAATTTATTATTATTTAGAGTTATTTTTAGAAATAATAATATACTTGTATAAATTACTTTATAAGTATTTTATATATAAGATACTTAGCCTTGCCTACTTTAACTAAGCTTAACCTAATTATAACTAGTCTTTATATTAGTTAAATATAAAGTTATTTAAGGAAAGGATTAAGTAAGTTAAGTTAAGTATTACAAGCTTATAAAAGGTTATTAGGGTTAGGAAGAAGCTATAAGTTAGTTCTTTTATAATATATTAATTACTAGTTAACACGAGTATCTTATCTTAACTTAAAATAACTATTATTATAATTTTTATAAGAAATTAGTAAGCTAGCCGACCTTTTACTAATATAAAGTAACTCTAATTTATTATTTATATTATATAAGAATAGCTTAATAGTTAAGCTGTAATTATTAATAACTTAACTAATAATCTTAATTAATATAATATTACTTTTACTAGTAATACTTAAGAAATAATTAAATAGCTTTAGAAGCAGGTCCTTAAACTTAATAATAAACTTATTATAAAAATTATAAAGCTTAAAACCCCTAAGCTTTTTAATAATACTTAATTTAAGCTTAAGTATTAGTAAATCTAAATAAATACTTATCTTAATATTAATAAAGATAAGTTTATAAAATAAAGAAATAAAGTTTTTTTTACTTTTACTTACTTTACTAGGGCAGCTTATAAATAGTTTAAATCCTTTATAAAAGAATACTAAACTACTAACGCGGATAATATAACTAATAATATTAAGAAAATCTTTATAGACTATAATATTTTTAAGAGATACTTAAAAAATACTTTTAATAATATTAATACTACTTAAAATATTAAATATAAGATAAAATAATTAAGATAAATAAGTAATATATCTTATTATATATCTAAATTTGCGTAATTATAATTATATATATCTTAAAATAATAAGGCCTTTATTAAATAATTTAAGGAAGAGCTTAAGTAAGAAATCCTTAAAAAAATAATTATTATAAATAGATCTAAGATTATTAAAAAAATAGTTAAGTAAGTAGTATAAATTAATAACTAACTCTAAGACTTATAAATAAGAAAAAAAGATTATTATTAATACTAGTATAATAAATACTAAGTACTATATTTTTATTAATCTAGTAGGACTAGAGAAAACCACGCTAATACTAGATAATAATTTTAACTAAGAAATTAGGGATATAATAATTTTTATAAACCTTAACTAATAAACCTTAATATAATACTTTCTAAGAAGAAAAAAAAATAATACTAAAAAAAGAATTTATACTTTACCTGCGGTAAATTAGGTTATAAAGTAGTAGACTACTCTTAAAGAAAAAAATAAGGCTAGAAAAATTATAAAAGTTTTAAATAAAGAAAATAATTAAATGCTACTATAGAGCTAATAATACTTAATATAACTAGGGAAGAAAACTTTTTTACTATATCCCTAGAAATAAAGTATATAAATAATATAAATATACCTCTAACTTATAAAAAAGCTATAAAAATTACCTAGGAAATAAAAGAACTAGTTAGGTATATATTATACTAAGCTAGGGAATTAAGAATAAAGGGATACTTAAGTAATTTACTTCTAAATTAGAGTAAATAAAATAGATAAGCTCTTAATAATATAATTAATATAAAGCTAGAAGCTTATATACGTGTCTAGGCTAGAAAATATAATACTAATTATAATAATAAAGCTTGTAAGCTTATATATAAGTACTATACTAAAGAATATTAATTTTATTAGATTTTATAAAATAACTAAGTTAAGAAGTTAGACAAGACTTATAAAAATAAACTTATTATTAAGCTAGTTTAAGAAAAGAAATATAGTAAATTCCTAGTTATTATATAGGACTTTAATCCCCTTAATAAATAATTTAGTACTTAAGTAAAAGGCCCTAATCCTAGTAGGGAAGAACTTATTAAAATACTTAAAACCCTAATTAAAAACCTTATTTAAAAAGGATTTAAAGATCTTTTTAAATTACTAGATAATAAGAGAAAGCCTAGTACTATAAAATAAAATTACTAAGAATATAAGAGAACTAAAATTAAGTAAAAGTAATAATAACTCTAATAATAAATTATATTTTAATATTACTATATCCGGCTAATATACTAGGACAAGATTAATAAGAATTAGGTAATATATAAATAATTTTATAATAAATATTTATAATTCTGCAGAGCCTATAAGTAAGATAACCAAGATTATTATAATAATTTAAGGGAAACTAGTAAAAAGTAAAGAAGCTTACTTAATTATAAATATTATTATTATTAATAATATAATTATAAGTACTATATTAAATACCTTAAGTATAACTAATAATTATAAGTTACTTATTATAAGTAAAGGTATCTAGTACTATAATATAATATTTTAAAGAATTTAGTAGAGTATAACCTAGTCGCGCTTAGATATATTAAAAATAATATAGAATACCTGTACTATTAGATAAACTACACGTATAAAAAATATAAGAGATACCTAGATTATATATTTAAGACATGGCTCTACTACTATAAAATATTATATTTTTATTATAATATAAGAAAGAAGGAGGCAGGACTAGTACTAATATTATTATAGTATAATAAGGTACCTAACTAGGAAATAAAATTTTTAGAAAGTAATAAACTAGCCTTACTAGGATCCCTAGTAATAATATAATAAGGATAATACCTTAAACTATTAATTTAAGTTAATAAATAGCTAGTAAATATTATAATTAATTTAGAAGTAATTAATAACTTTATAAACCCTAAATTTATAAATTTCTATAAATTACTAAGTATAAGGAAGGAAGTACTTATGCTAATTAATAGATTAAATAATAAAAACCTAGGAACTCTTAAACTAATAATTAAATTAGTACTACTACTTATAATAATATATAAGAAATATTATAAACTAAGTTTTAATATAACTTTTTTAAGCAAGTATAATATAATATTAGGGATCCCATAACTTAAGAATTATAACCTAAATATTAATTAAAGTAAGAAAATACTTTAATAAAGAAAGAAATACTTATAAATAAGAAAAAAGGTACTAGTTAGGGCTAGTAGCTAGTAATATATTTAAAATAAGGTTAAGCAGGTAATTAAATAACTTATAAGAAGGTTAATACCTAGAAGTAATTATATAACCCTAGAAAAAAAAAGTCTAGTTATTTTTATTATTATAATAATAAAGTAATTATTTAAATAAATATAATTAATAAATATTCCTAGTTAGGCTACTAGTAAAACAAGATAATATTATAAAATTATAAAAAATAAAAAGAGAGATAGGGAAGAAGCTTAATAATTAGTAGTAGTTATAAGTAATACTAAGTTACTTTAAAAAGTCCTAAAAGAGTATAATTAATTTTAAGATATTTTTAAGAAACCTAAGAACCTAGTACTATTATTATATAAGCCTTATAATTATACTATACTTATTTAAAAAAGAAAAATATTAGATTATTAATAAATAATCTTATTAAATAATAAATATAACAGGTTGCTAAAAGAATATATTAATACTAAAAAACTTATTAGGATTATCTAGAAATTAAGGTCTCTAATAAAACACGGGGTCCTATTTATCCTAAAAAAGGAAAGAAAGGAGTAACTTTATATTAATTATTAATTACTTAATAATATAATAATTAAAGATTAGTACCCCTTATCCTTAATTAATAATATCTAAGATTAATTACGCGGAGTAAAATAGTTCACGAAACTTAATATAACTAACACGTATTATTATATTAGGATTAAGAAGAGAGAAGAATAAAAAATTATATTTAGAATAAAATAAGGTTTTTATAAATACTAGGTTATATTATTTAGGCTAACTAACGCACTAGTATTATTTTATAGAAGGTTTTACCTAGGTACACATATATATATATTAATAATATTATTATTTATTTAGAAACCTTCGAGTAATATATACTAAATATATAAGAAATACTAGTAAAGCTATAAAAAGTAAACCTAAAGTACAAGCTTAAGAAATACAAGTTTTATATTAAGGAAACAGAGTTTTTAGGGTACTAGATCACTAAAGATAGTATCTAGGCAGAAGTATTAAAAGTTAAAATAATTTAAGAATAGCCTGTCTTAAAAAAATCTTAAGAAGCTATAATAGTTTATTAGTCTACTAAACTATTACTAATATTATATAAGAGATACGCCTATAATATAAAACCCTTATTTAAGCTATTAAAAAAAATATCCTATATAAATAAATAAATAAGTAATAATAAGCTTTTAAGAAAGCTAAAGAAAACCTAACTAATCTACTAGTTTAGAAATAATATAATCCTGCTTTACTTATAATAATAAAAATAAATATATTAAACTATGCTTTAGGGGCTATAATAACTTAAACCAGAATTAATAACAAGAAAAGATTAGTAGCTTTTTACTTAAGAAAGTTCACGCTACTAGAAATAAATTATAATATTTATAATAAAGAACTGCTAGCTATTATAATAGTATTTAAATACTAGAAAATCTACCTAGAAGGCGTAAGACACTAAGTAATAATTAGATAAGCCGAACTACTATTATAGTTTAATTACAAGATAGTATACTATAAAGGAACTAAGAACGCGCAGGCAGATACCCTCAGCCGGAGACTAGATTATAAAAATAAGGAAAAAAGTCTAAAACTAGCGATCCTACAAGTTAATAAAGATAAAATACTTAGAAATAACCTAATAATCCTAGCCGCGATAATAAAAGTTAGTAGACTAGAAATCCTAGACAAGATTAAGAAAGCCTTAAAAAATAATAAACTTATATAATAAATCTTAGAAGCGTTAAATAACAGGATTAAATACTAAGATAATATAATTTAAATTAAGAGATTAATCTATATCCTACTTACACTAATTAATAAGATTATCTTATTATATTATAATAGTCTAATAGAAAGGTATTTTAGAATTAATAAAATATATAAAAAGATTATAAGAAACTATTATATTAAAAATATAAGGAAAAAGGTTAAAAAATATATTAGCGAATGTGAAAATTATATTAGGAACAAGCCTATAAGGCATGTTTTATATAGAAAATTATAGAACCTAGAAATACTAATAAAACTATAAGAATAGATTATAGTTAACTTTGTGGGTTCTTTGCTAACTATAATATTAGGAAGGGACTATTTTATAGTTATTATAGACTAACTTATAAAATATATTTACCTAGTACTAATAATAATAACTATAATTACAAGGAATATAAGTTATTTATTTATTAATATTATTATTATAAATTATAACACGCTAAAATATATTATATTAGATAGAGATAAACTATTTACTATAAAATTCTAGAAATTAGTTATAGACTAAATAGGGATTAAGCTATAAATAATTACTATATACTAACTATAATTTAATAAATAAATAGAAAAAGTAAACTAGACTATTAAATAGTACCTATAATATTATATAAACTATATATAAGATAACTAGGAGGATAACCTATTAATAGCCTAGTTCGCATATAATAATTTAGTTTATAGTATAACTAGTATAATACTATTTAAAGCTAATTATAGATATTACTTAAGTATATATAAAGAATTATTATAAAAAGAGCTAATAGCTAAGGAAGCTAACCTTTTTATAAATAAACTAAAAATAATCTAAGCCTAATTATTAAGAGACTTAGAATTTGTTAATATATAAATAGTAACTTATTATAATAAAAAAAGATCTAAGGAACTAGATTTAGAAGAGGAGGGGAAGATCTTCCTCTTATAATAAAATATTAAAATAAAATAACCTAGTATAAAGCTAGACTATATCTGCTTAGGGCTATTTAAAATTAAGAAGTAATTAAGACTAGTTAATTATTAGCTAAAGCTACTAGCTTTTATAAAATATATATACCTAGTTTTTTATATTTTATTATTAGAACTAGTACCTATTAACGCTAAACTTGCTAAATATATAGAAATTAAAAAAATAAATAAAGTAGAATATAAAGTTAAGAAGATTCTAAACTATAAGCAAGTTAGTAGTAAAACTTAATACCTAGTAAAATAAAAAAAATATAATACCTTTAAAAATACCTAGGAACCTATTAAGAACCTAATAGGTTATTAGAAAAAGGTTTAGGAGTATTACTAAAGATCTTAAAAGTAGAAAAGTCTATATTTTACTAGAATATTAGAGATCTAATTATTTAAATTAGACTAGTTTAGTCTAATATTATAGCTAGCTAAGTAATTATAACCTTATACTTATTAGCTAGGTACTTAAGTTTAGAGTAATTCTTAGTAGTTAGAGGATCCTTTTTATCTAACTAATTTATTACTATTATATTATGATCTAATATCTTAGCACCACGATCTTTAAGGAATTTCTATTATTTCTAAAGGTAAAAAATCTTTAATATTATTTCTTATATTTTTTAATTATATTCTAACTAGATATATTAGGTCTTTTCTAGCTTAGAAATAAGTCTCGCCTTATCTTAATTAAGATTATTCTATTTTTTATTACTATAGAGTTATTTCTTATATTTCTAACTACGACAAGTACATAACACATAATTCTAGTTTTTTAAATTTATAATATAAAGAATATCACGAGTAAAATAGTGGCTGTAAAACTATTTAACAGGGGAACCTTTAGAGATAATTATATTAGCCTATTAATAATATTCTTAGTAGTAATTACGCCTAGGAGGCATAGTAAGCTATTTTAGGAAAAAGAAAAAAAAAGACTAGAACTCACGGGTGTGCAGGGGATCTATAATACTTATGCTTTCCGGGATAAAAAGTAAAAAGAGAGGGAGATAATATTAAGAACCTAGCCAGGCGGTCTACGCGGTAGAATAATATAAACTAGTAATATTATAACAAGATAATAATATCCTAGGATATTATTATTAAGAAAGGAATATTATTAGCCATAGAAGATTATACTATTATAATATTTAGGTCCTTAATATATTAACTACCTTTAGTATTAGGATAGACCTAGTAATACTAACAGGTATAGATAAATACTAACTATTATATAATAAAGCCTACCTAGCAAGACACCTATAAAAAAAGGTCACGTGCGTATACTATAATAAAGGACTAAAAAAATAGTATACTAGGATAGTACTTAGGTACCTAATAAAAGATTACAAAGATAGTATACTAGAATAGTATACTAGCAAAAGATATTTAAAGATGCTTATTACTACTATATCTAGTCTTACTTATTCTTCGTGATTAATAATCTATTATTATTTAGAGTTATTTTTAGAAATAGTAACACACTCGTACAAACTACTCTATAAGTATTCTATATATAGGATACTTGGCCTTGCCTACTTTAACTAAGCTTAACCTAACTATAACTAGTCTTTATACTAGTTAGATATGAAGCTATTTAAGGAAAGGATTAAGTAAGTTAAGTCAAGCGTTGCGAGCTTACGAGAGGTTACCAGGGTTAGGAAGAAGCCATAGGTTGGTTCTTCCGTAACAGTCTGCCGCGATCCTTGCAAAGCTGACCACTCTTTTCCGAACCTGGATCGCTTATGCTCGATGGTATCAACATATTGAAGTACAAGCTTTATAGGTCGAGGGAAGTATACATCCTCATTAGAGATTCGAATCATGATTGAGGGGTTTGGGCCAAGCGAAATTCTGATTTCATTGCTCCTGTCAAGATCATCACCACAGGAAGCCAGTGATTAATGAATAACTATACTCAGAAGTTACTTACTATCAAGCTTGGTACGTTCCTGCCACTCTTCTCAACGCAAGCAAAACGAATGATGTCGGCACATTTGCTGCCTAAACTTGCAACAAAAGTAGTTCACCAACTCGGGCTGATAGGTGTAAGAAGAAGATAATCCAGCAATGTATGTACGCACGACATACAACAGTCGTGATGGAAAGCTTGTCGAGGATAGTACGCGTTTTATTTGGCCTCGTCGGTAAAGCAATCCCTAACATGTAGGCCCCTAGTTCGCGAACTCACGCGAGAGCTCTTCGGTCTTCCGGGATCCTCAACCTGCCCGGCAAATTTGACTTTGTCGGGACATCGGCCGGGGCATCAATTGCCAAGGACTCAAGGCGTGTGGGAAGAATAATAATGACAAGGCTGGAGTACATGTCACCTAAGAGGCCATTGGCGCTAAGGTGGAGTATGGCCGGGGGTGCCGGAAAGTCGCGTACAAGACTGAAAATGTCGTTTAAATCAACGGCAGTGCCGTTATGGTCAAGATTAAAAGGGTTGTTTTGTAAACTTCAAGGACGTTCAGGGTGTCTTTGTGCTTGCGCAGCTATTGTACAGAGCGTGATGCTCAATGAGATGGCAGGGGCGAGATCTTCCATATTCGCCGAGAATCTCAACTCAGGTCTCAAGGTTGGCGCATCCACGAATGATTTCTTGAATACATTTCCTGGATGCTCGAGTAGAGCGCGATATCCGTAGTTCTCGGAAAGCTCGCGGCGACGGGTAGATGTTTTGGGTGGGAAGAATGTGTAGATACGACAAGAATCGAAGATGTCGCCGATGGTTGATCTCAAAAGGAGTCGAGGATTGTTTGCTAGGTATCCACGGGTGATATCTCGGACTACCGAAATAGGAAGTGT
This sequence comes from Aspergillus karnatakaensis, assembly GCF_047715665.1. Lineage (NCBI taxonomy): Eukaryota > Fungi > Ascomycota > Eurotiomycetes > Eurotiales > Aspergillaceae > Aspergillus > Aspergillus karnatakaensis. Next base: position 6,899 of record NW_027395838.1, on the reverse strand, counting down.
CGCTCCGAGCCCGCGCGCGGGTTGGCAACCGATGTAAGTCTGTTGATGCAGGCTTTCTTTTCTCTAAGGCATAGATCTAAATCACAATAAGCTCGAGCATTTGGTTTGGTTTTCATCTAGACTTCCACAACAATGTTGGTTATAAAGACTGTCGAGTACAACTCCTTCTAATATCTAACGCAAGAACCAATCGACCCAAGTTATATGATCCAAACGATGTACAGGCCTGATTGAAGGGCTCAGCAAGAATTCAAAACGTTCTAGGACCAAAGTCATATATTAAGCATGATGCTGCGCATATATAGATCAGCAAATTTGTACGCTGGTTGCAGCCTCTTCGATGACTGATAATCACGCAAGATATCGTATAGAGTCCACCTTCATTCATGCCATGCCAGGCTCCGAGAGGGTTTATAGTGTTGCTGATATATTGTGTCGCGTTGAATCTCGAATATATTGAGGTTTTGCGTCCCTTGAGAACTTGTTTGGCTGAATCGGTGCCGCGCATGAGAAGTGTCCGTCCTGGGTATGCATCTGGCTCAAGAATTCTGGTATAAATTGGGCTTTATCGATAGACATCACGGGGATCAAACTGTTAAAGAACCGGATCTGGAAGAGAGAGAGATAAGCGAAAGGCTGACATCGCATTATTTGACGAGTTTCAGCACCACGAATGTCCGTTGTGGGCTCTCGGTGCGGGTTATAGGATGTTGATGAGCAATATTTGTCGGTAGAGGGCGTGTTGTCCTGATTTTGAGTTCTCGAGTATTCGAATCTTCGATGGAGTTTAGAATACTCGCTTTATGTCGTTAACGTGCCAAGGTTGGTTCAAGTCCCAGTAGCTGTGGAGAGATTGGACTATTTTGGAAACGCGGCGAAGACAGATTCGCGTGTAAAGTTCATGAGAGCAATGCAAAGGTTCGAGAAGTAGTGAGTTATGAGGTGAAGCGATTGCGGCCGGTCAGTCATTAGGCTCCTGCTTAGTGTAACAGGTGAGGAGCTGTGATATCTGGAAAATGCTCGGGAGCAGTGTATATATGAAGCTACCCGTGGGTGCGCACTGCATCGCGGGTGCTGTGTCTAGATTCTGATATTGCGAGACGCTTCCAAGAAGTGCGAATGACGATGTATATTGAGAAACGGTGAGTGCGGCGCTATAAAATTGGCCATACGGTATGTGCGGGAAGATTGAAAGTCGTCTAGTCCTAAGGAACGCTTAATGTCTGAAGTTCAAGAGGGCTAGCGTGGTCAATTACTCACTATAATGTGCCTCATGAGATTCCAAGGATCTATATTTGGCCTTCGCACTGTTTGTTGGCCGCGGTAAACTCTCTGCCCGATTGACCTTTGATATATCAGCACGTCAGCTAGTCAACTATGCAAGCAAAGACTGGATGGTCACTCACCACGCCTCCATTGCTTCTCTAACTTCCAGCTAGGTGTTTTGAAGCCATGCTATGATTTGTTTGGCTGCCCCATCGCGTCGAGACCTGTGCTGTTAGCTGATCGACCGCAATATAGTCTTTCGAGCATTGACTCACCAATTTTTCTTTGACAACCGGAAATCGCTCCCAACCTATGCGACTCAACGCGCTTCAACGCGCCTCAATAAACAAGCGAGTTTGGTGACGCGAACAGAGCAACCCCCACTCGCAGCCCAGTCAAAGCCTGAGCTTCCTATCAGATTCCTCCTCCGAAAACCCTCATCGCTTTCCGTCCTCCTCGAATCCATCGTTCCTCCTCAGCTCAATCCTTTTCGTTCCTCGTCAGTCTTGACCTGAAGCTCCACTGTCCGTCCAAACCACATGTCATGAGAAACCGTCTGGCTGCTCAACCGCGAGCTGGTCGCTCCAAGGTTGTACTCATTCCGTCCACACATTATCCACCGCTTTCTTCACCTTTATCTTTTTTTTTTCTTTATCTCTTTTTTCTTTTTTCATCATCTATCTCTTCCTTCCTTCATTCTCTTTTTCGACCTCTTTTTTGTTGTGTTTGCGCTCTGCTTTAGGCTTGTCTTGCGGAGTGCCCAAGTGCCCAGCCCAGGGTGGTTGCCGCGAACTGTATGATTGGTGCGGACAAATAGGCTGATTTGTTTGCACGTTTGCACCCGGGGACACAACTGTTGATCCATCCCGTCCATCGATCTTCCTTCCAGTTTCACCGCGACTCTCTCTTGACTCCTCCTTCGCGTCCTTTTGCTCCCATGGACGGAATACTTGATCCATCCATTTTCCGCGGTTTTCTTTCCAGTTTCGCCTCGATTATTCCACGACTCCCCCTTCGCGTCCCGACTCCCGTCGCGAGAACACTCTGCACCACCTTTCCGTTCCAGCGTCTCCGTTTGAATCTGACTCCATATGGTCCCTTCCATTGCTGCTTGATGGGAAACACCACATATCATCCGCTCGTGTTGTCTTACAGTTTCGTGCTCATCGGCGTCGCGTTGGTGTTCGCGGAGGCAGAGCTACCGTGCTTGCCGAGACACGTTTTCGCGATCTGAACCATGAGATTCGACGATGTCCGTCCCGTTTTGGTCAAAACTCGATGGAATCACGCTGCTGCGCGTGGGTATACAGGAATGTAACACACGGTTGTTTATGGGATTCATGGTATCGCTTGAGGGCTGCTCTACCAAGTCTAGGGAAGGATATAAATCAGATTCGGTTTGCTGCGTGAGTCTCACTGACTTACCTGACCATAAGCTACCGTCTCTCCTATATGCTCGCTCGCTCTCACCGCATGCATATCATCAATCAGATACAACCTCGCTGATTCAGTGGGTGGTCGGGCGATACTCGCAACTTGAGCTGGGAAGCGTCGATGATAGCGGACTCTGCGAAGGGCAATATAGTTGTGAGCGAGGAACGGCTTCGTGGTGACAATAGGCTCGAACAATAAGGGCCAGAATGTCGACTATGATGCAAGCCTATCACCAACTCGAATCCAGGATCGCCTTTCGAGAACTCCAAATAACGGAAAGTGTGCCCCTGATGATGAAGTTCGGGCCTTTACAGGCCATTGTTCTTGGCCTCGCATCGCAACCTCGAGTTATCCTTTCCATCACATCTCGCATCCATCGGACGGGCAAATGGTCAATGAAACTCGGCTCATGGTCGACAAGGAGTCGAGATTGTACGCGATCATTTCTTGATTTCCAGTCAGTATTGTTTCAGTCATCACTGTCAAGTCGGGCTCACTCGAATGCATGTATCACTAGAATAACATTGCTCACACTATCGACAAGAAAATTGACTTCATAACCATGACCTATATCACTTTCGATTAGATCTTGATTTTGGGTTGATTCTTGGACGTCGACTTACTTGACGAAATTTTGGGTTCTTTTTTTTTTGGAACTGGCCCTGCATCCGCTCTATTAAAGCTCGGTCTTGACTGGCTTTTTGAATCTCCGACCTACCTCGACAGCCCAGAATGTTGTTTTTGGAACCGGGCCTGCATGAGCTTTATTAGAGCTTGGCCTTGACGTTGGCTTTTTGAATTTCCGACTTACCTTGACGACCCAGAATGTTGTTTTTGGAACCGGGCCTGCTTCGTCGTTATTAGCTTGGCCTTGACGCTGGCTTTTTGAATTTCCGACTTACCTCGACAGCCCAGAATGTTGTTTTTGGAACCGGGCCTGCTTCGTCCTCGTTAGCTCGGTCTTGACTTGCTCTTTGGAATATCCGACCTACCTTGACAGCCCAGAATGTTGTTTTTGGAGCCGGGCCTGCTTCGACTTCGTTAGCTCGGCCTTGACTTGCTCTTTGGAATCTCCGACCTACCTCGACAGCCCAGAATGTTGTTTTTGGAACCGGGCCCGCTTCGATGTTGTTAGACCCAGCCTCGAACTATTCTGGAGCATGACTTACCTGACGATTGGGGATCATCGCCTTGGACTCGGACCTAGATCGATTAGTGGGATTAGTTTTCTCAATCCTGCCCGTACCTGAAGCATTCGCCTTGTCAGGTCTATCTGCAGTATAGTATACTCAGACCTCTAGAATCCACATGCCGATGGTTTTCATTGTGGCTTTCATGCTGTCCTATCAAATCAGCAAGGTGCATGGTTTTATGGGCCATACCGGTTCCGCTCTCATCACGGTGCCCTCGCAATCTGGACACTCCCGAATCTTTAAAGCATGGCATGCAAACCTCGAGCTCGCCTCTCCATGGCCTTCTGATCATCTTCGGCTTGCTTGGCCGCCTTCACTGCCTTGTCGGTTCGATCAATACCGTAGTCCCGCTTTAGCCACTCGCAAAATTCCGGTTTCGAGATCACTTTTTCGTTGTGCGCTTCACGCCACTCGATATAGGTGACCTGATTTTTCTTTCGCTCATCATCTCGATGCTTGCCGAAATCTGGTCTATCCTTGTCCGTATCTAAACTTTGTGTGCATCGGTTGCAGATAAGATGCCATTGCATGTTGTACATGCCAAGGCGCCATGCGACACTATATTGGGTCTCGCACAGTCCACATCTGATGGCCAAGTGCTTCAGATCCTCGATCATAATACGCAGGGATCCTCTTTTCCAAGCCCTTTGGCACGCATTGCAGACCCACTCTCTCAAGGTATAGGCCCATGACCTTTTGGCCACATACTTGTCGAATTTGCTTTTGCAGTTCCAGCAATTGTTTCGGGTTCGTTCCTTTTTAAGTGTCGAATGAAGCACGTCGCAGGGCTTGCAAAGGCTCTTTGCCTTAACCCATGTTGGGGGGTTACTGACCTCACAACCGAGACATTTTCTCACTTTCTCTTTCACATCGCCAGCTAAATCGGGGTTCTCGCGAATATCGTGACAGAAGTTGCACCTAAAGCCGATCTCGAGTTGATGCCAGCTTTCGGCTGACCTCGTTTTGCAATCGACGCAGATCTTGAATTTCATAACTCTGTTAACCACGTTGCGTGGCCGAAACTCTCCATTCCTCTTGCTGGCCCAGTTGAAGCAGGCGTTACACAAAGGTTGAAGATTGGTCCTATCCGGGTGCCACTGCCAATTGGCTTTAGTCGTCTCTGCTCTGCAGTTCGGGTTGGAACAGGGGCCAGACACTGGGCGAGCGAGGCGCCCAGGCCAAAACTTCTCAGGTCGGTGGCAGTTATAAAGTCTTACCCACCTCCAACAAGGCGCACAGAGGAAGCCTGTTGCCAACATGTTACTGGGATCATAAAACCAGTTGATCTTCTTGTCATCTGTATCGGTTGTCGAGCAGTTCACACAATAGCGCTTACCTCCTGTGCCGTGACACCCAACTCGCTGTTTTGTCGGTAGCGCAGCGTTCAGGGGCACAAAATCGTTATCCGAGCAGTTGACTGTTGCTCGAAACATCGAGAGCTCATGCTCACTAATTGTGAATCGACGCGGTGCCTTCTGTGCTGCAAACGAGTCAACCATGATCATGATTACAGTCTCGAGGAACCGAATCAACCAAGAATGGTCGGTGAGAGCATCTTCATCTTCGGTCACAATTGCTACCAAACGAAAGTTTGGTTGTCTTGTTGTGGATCTGCTGAAATATTTATAAAATGGGCCAGATACTTCCTTGCCCATTTTCGACTTCTTGATTTCGCGCCTGTGTTCGGATAGTCGTTGACTGAAACTACGTGTTGTCGAGCCAACGTACAGCCCTCCATGCTCTCCCGGCTCGTCGATATAGCAAAGGTAAACTCCATTCTGATCATTGATCGGGCTTACCATTGGGAGAGCCAAAAAGTGCTCCTTGCAAAGCGGAACCTTGCCAAGTAACGCTCTTGTCATCTCGGGAATTATCTGCTTGAACAGCCTGCAGACCACTCTGACATCAACACGCCGTAGCTGGTTGTATGTTGATCTTCCAACCCACGACTTGTGCGTTCCTATGTCCGCCCAGGGTGTGCTCTTCGATTTGGTCGCGATATACTCAACAACTGCCTCCATATGTGCATCAAATGCATCTCGGTAGGCAACCAACTCTTGTGGAAGATCTGTCTGTCCATCATCGTCGAGTAGGGAAGACTCAGCGGTGCCAAAATATCGCTGTTCCTCGCGGTCTCCATCAATCTCGCGCTTTACATCGATCTCGATTTGAGGGCGAGAGTCATCATGCGCATTCTCACCTTCATCCGTGTTATCTTCAATAACACGCTCCGGGAATTCATCATCAAGGGACAGGATGAAGGCTTCCTCTTCCTCGGCGGTCAGATCTACGACATCTGTTTCTTCGACGGTCAGATCTATAGCATCTGTCACTGCTTGCTTGCTGCTTTGTTGCATTGCTGGCATCTCAGTGGCATCATCATGTCTGTGCCCAGAGACCACAAGAGCGTCGCTCTCGTGGTCAACTGAAACGGGCGCAATCAACCCTTGCCTCGCCTTGAAGAAGTCCGATATACTGTCGAGCTTCATTTTCTTCGCATCGCGACCATTATCTTCATTCTGTCTCACATTCTCTTTGCCCTTGGCTTGGGCTGCTTTGCGTGACGGCTCAGCTCTCTTGTTCTGACTCTTTTCTAGCAATGCACCGTGGGATGCACGACTAGTCTGGCTCAGCGGTGCCGAAGCAACCACTCCTTGGCCTTGAAGGCTCTCATTCTCGATATTAAGTGGCGCCGAAGCAACCACTCCTTGGCCCCGAAGGCTCTCACTATTAAGTGGTGCAGAAGCAACCACTCCTTGGCCCCGAAGGCTCTCTGACGGAGGGGGGTGGGCAGAGGAAGCGGCGCCGTCTCGCCGCACAAAGAAACGAGAGATGGAGAGGTGGGCGAGGGGGGAAGTCTTGGACTTGCGGGGGGCCATATTAACAAAAAAAAAAAAGGACTTGTTGTTGTTGTTGCTGTTGCTGTTGCTGTTGCTGTTGCTGTTGCTGTTGCTGTTGCTGTTGCTGTTGCTGTTGCTGTTGCTGTTGCTGTTGCTGTTGCTGTTG